>NW_018407490.1:35503-65531 GCF_002113885.1 Mizuhopecten yessoensis
TACAAACTGACACATGTAGTCACAACTTTGTATGATTTCTAACACACAAACCTACACATGTAGTCACAGCTTTGTTAGATACCTAACACACAAATCTACACATGTGGTCACAGCTTTGATAGATATCTAACACACAAACCTGCACCTGTAGTCACACATTTGTTAGATATCTAACACACAAACTGACACATGAAGTCACACCTTTGTTAGATTTCTAATACACAAACTGACACATGTAGTCACACCTTTGTTATATATCTAACATACAAACTGACACATTAGGTCACATCTTCGATATATATCTAACATACAAACTGACACATTAGGTCACATCTTTGTTAGATATCTTACACATAAACTGACAACTGTTCTGTGTAATATTCCATAGTGGTCAATACATGTCTTTTTAGAGTTTTACGGTATTTTATGTCGGTCGACTTTGAACTCGGATAAAAGTTGGGTGTTGTCCATTTCCATGTTTTAACTTGTTTATACTTGCTATAATTTTACAGTTGATAGTGTTGAAGGAGGCGAGTGCTGTAAAGCCCATTATGGACGTTTCTCAAATGATGAAATGTGGTGTGGGGATTACTGCTGTAGTGCTGGCGTTGGATACTACTGTTGTGACAACATACTATTCCAGGTGGACAGCTTGGAACGGGATGACCTATGTAGCGATTACTTCTCAGAAAATGTGTGAGTTTAATTTTCTTACTTTTCGTTTTTTTTTTTTTTTTGCTTTTTGATCAATTGTAATTGTTTTTAAGATTAAACTTAGAATGTTAAAAGCGAGGTGCAAATTAATGCTTGTGGTCGAAAAAGAAAAAAAAACCTTTCGATTCCTCTCATTTTATTTCGTCTATGTGCAATTGTTCCTGGACGGCAATGCGCAATGTTTATATTGTTACTTGGATACGAAAGTGTTTTGTTATTTGGATACGAATGTTAAAGGACTATGACATTTTCGTTACATGATATTGTTATGTCCATTAAACAGTATATCTATTTTATTGGCTGCTGGTTATATAATTATTGTTAAATGGACATTTTCAGAAATTATTTCAAAAAAGTTTTAATAGTACGACGCCATCTTTTGGAAATAATATTCGAAAACATATATTTTTTAAAACTAATGCTAGTTTTGAAAATAAATATAACCAGAACCACATTTGACTCTAAAATGTTTGATTTTCTGCTTATATTGATCGCTGATCCCCAATATGTGTACATATATCTGGATATCTGTCTGAATACAGTTACATCTGTTCAAGACCTTTGTAACCCTAATCATATTTCGCGTTCTGTTTATAGAACCAAGTCCCAGCAATAAAAGAAAAAACAAGTAGAGGATAAACATTAATGAAGAATTAACAAGCATTTTTATAATTTAAGTTATGGTATAAAATGCATCAATATTTACCAGAAAAATGTCCCGTATTTGGTTCAATGACGTTAGTGTTCTAAAACTGCGGTTTCCATTCTAGCTGTGTGTATCCTAAAATCTCTTAATTTCAATGTAATGTTATTAAATTATGTTTTGAAGATTGTGTTCAGGTAATAAAGATAAAATAAATATGTTAGTCATCAATGCTTATCATGGAGACCTGCGCGCCCATCTACGAAGATATGGGTAGTCTGGTTTCTGAAAGCCGCTTTATACCCGTGTTTAAAAAAAGGAAAACTGAAAGCAGTGTACGGCTATCAAGAACCAGTTCGGTAGACCACTTTGAGAAACCGAAACTAAGTAGTTTATTGGAAATAGATACGCGAGGCCTACCAGGATATTTCACGATTTAAAAAAAAATCATTTGAGATATATGAAATGAGTGTTACATAGTAAAACACAAAAGGAATCTCTTGCGACATAGAGTACAAAATCATGACAAGTTTCATAATACTCAAATAACTTACATTCCCACCTGTTTCAACAGTAGATTAGACCAATTTGGATTGGCTATGGTGCAGTATATTTTGGCATAATATATCTATAACGACTTTGTATGGGTACAATCCCCGTGCTTCTCTTGCGTTTATCTTTTAATTGGAACGAATGTTTTTGTTTTTCACATAACCGTGAATAACCATGTATAACCGTGTATAACCATGTACAACCGTGTATAACCGTGTATAACCATGTTAAACCGTGTATAACGGTGTATAGCCGTGTATAACCGTGTATAACCATGTATAACCATGTATAACCGTGTATAACCATGTATAGCCGTGTATAATCGTGTATAACCATGTAAAACCGTGTATAACCGTGTATAACCGTGAATAACCATGTATAACCGTGTATAACCGTGTATAATCGTGTATAACCGTGTTTAACCGTGTATAACCGTGAATAACCATGTATAACCGTGTATAACCGTGTATAACCGTGAATAACCATGTATAACCATGAATAACCGTGTATAACCGTGTATAACCGTGAATAACTGTGTATAGTCGTGTATAACCATGTAAAACCGTGTATAACCGTTTATAACCGTGTATAACCGTGTATAGCCGTGTGTAACCGTGTATAACCGTGTATAACCATGTATAACCGTGTAAAACCATGTATAACCGTATATAATCGTGTATAACCGTGTATAGTCGTGTATAACCATGTAAAACCGTGTATAACCGTTTATAACCGTGTATAACCGTGTATAGCCGTGTGTAACCGTGTATAACCGTGTATAACCATGTATAACCGTGTAAAACCATGTATAACCGTATATAATCGTGTATAACCGTGTATAGTCGTGTATAACCATGTAAAACCGTGTATAACCGTTTATAACCGTGTATAACCGTGTATAGCCGTGTGTAACCGTGTATAACCGTGTATAACCATGTATAACCGTGTAAAACCATGTATAACCGTATATAATCGTGTATAACCGTGTATAGTCGTGTATAACCATGTAAAACCGTGTATAACCGTTTATAACCGTGTATAACCGTGTATAGCCGTGTGTAACCGTGTATAACCGTGTATAACCATGTATAACCGTGTAAAACCATGTATAACCGTATATAATCGTGTATAACCGTGTATAGTCGTGTATAACCATGTAAAACCGTGTATAACCGTTTATAACCGTGTATAACCGTGTATAGCCGTGTGTAACCGTGTATAACCGTGTATAACCATGTATAACCGTGTAAAACCATGTATAACCGTGTATAACCATGTATAACCATGTCAAACCGTGTATAACCGTGTATAACCATGTATAACCGTGTATAACCGTGTATAGCCGTGTGTAACCGTGTATAACCGTGTATAACCATGTTAGTTTGATTTTAAATGTTCGTTAAAATCATTTTATCATGCTGACTTTGAAAATACAAAATATTGTCATTATGATTGCAATCCTTTATATGTTGAAGGTGTGTGATATTATCCTTGTGGTAACGTCACAATAAAATTAGTAAAAACAAGTTTTTAAACGTGTTTTCATGACCCTGTTTATTAACGGGTTTTATTAAACTTAAAACAGGAAAGTGATGACGCGAGGCCTACCAGGATATTTCACGATTTAAAAAAAAATCATTTGAGATATATGAAATGAGTGTTATATAATAAAAAACAAAAGGAATCTCTTGCGACCTAAAGTACAAAATCATGACAAGTTTCATAATACTCAAATAACTTACATTCCCACCTGTTTCAACAGTAGATTAGACCAATTTGGATTGGCTATGGTGCAGTATATTTTGGCATAATATATCTATAACGACTTTGTATGGGTACAATCCCCGTGCTTCTCTTGCGTTTATCTTTTAATTGGAACGAATGTTTTTGTTTTTCACATAACCGTGAATAACCATGTATAACCGTGTATAACCATGTACAACCGTGTATAACCGTGTATAACCGTGTATAACCGTGTATAACCGTGTATAACCGTGTATAACCATGTGTAACCGTGTATAACCGTGTATAACCATGTGTAACCGTGTATAACCATGTATAACCGTGTATAACCATGTATAACCGTGTATAACCATGTATAACCGTGTATAACCATGTATAACCGTGTATAACCATGTATAACCGTGTATAACCATGTATAACCGTGTATAACCATGTATAACCGTGTATAACCATGTATAACCGTGTATAACCATGTATAACCGTGTATAACCGTGTATAACCGTGTATAACCGTGTATAACCATGTATAACCGTGTATAACCGTGTATCACCGTGTATAACCGTGTATAACCATGTATAACCGTGTATAACCGTGTATAACCGTGTATAACCATGAATAACCGTGTATAGCCGTGTATAACCATGCAAGTTTGATTGTAAATGATCGTTAAAATCATTTTATCATGCTGACTTTGAAAATACAAAATATTGACATTATGATTGTAATCCTTTATATGTTGAAGGTGTGTGATATTATCCTTGTGGTAACGTCACAATAAAATTAGTAAAAACAAGTGTTTAAACGTGTTTTCATGACCCTGTTTATTAACGGGTTTTATTAAACGTATAACAGGGAAGTGATGACGCGAGGCCTACCAGGATATTTCACGATTTAAAAAAAAAATCATTTGAGATATATGAAATGAGTGTTACATTGTAAAACACCAAAGGAATCTCTTGCGACCTAAAGTAATGCATTATAATGAAAAAAAAAAATGAAAAAAAAATCAAATGATAATGATGTTGTTCCATGATATAAGATACTGTTTACTTTATATACAGTGATATAATTACATTGTATGAAGGAAAGTGATGTCAACATATTGTATTGTTATGCTAAAGAAATATTAAAATATCTAAAATTGAAAATGATTTTTTTTGCAATCTTTCATTAAAAAAAATCTTTAATTAAATATATTCTTATTTCCAAACTGTATTTAAGGTACCTCAACGAAATGAATGTAAGAGATTTATTTTAATGAAACCTTTAAAATATACGTTTGATATACATTGTATATAAACGAAATCTGGCTAAAACGTGAAATGAACACATAACTGATAGCATCTACTTCGACAGTTGTTCGATATGATTATTGCATTCAATATAGTAGTATAATAACGAATTATTTCTAAAAACATTGACCAGTGAAAGGAGTAAGGCGACTCAGGGGACGAAGCTGTCTCTTCATCATTTCATTTCATTTTGTCAATTCTGACGTCTAATTATTACACCAACGACCGCCTACACTCTTCTATATTCATATTGATTTCAACTTCGAACACCTCTTTAAGAATAACTCATCTCTAGTTTTAAAATTCTTACTGTCTACTTGTACTTATACCGTGGATGATACGAGTTTTAACGGGCTTTGCTATTTTGGACGATTCGTCCACTTCCCGGGTTTCATCTGTAGTGAAAATACTTGCACTAATTTGCGAAAAACTCGCAGTTATTTTCTTATGTTTTAATTATATATCTCGTAATGTATAGTAAGTCTTGACTATCTCGAAAAAGGAGTGGACTGCTCCGAAAAGTTACTTGATTTTGACTTCACTGTCGACATCATTAAGTGTTATAGTATATATATTGTAATTCCTGTAGTTTGGTACATATTTTAATTCATATGTTATGAAATTCCATATAAACGATACAATAAGTAACTAAAACAGAGATATCATTAAATGAGAAACAGATTGCTTACCTGAATCTTTCACATTAGAAAGTCGTATACCAGTGTGTTTCACACTTAAGTGACCTATAATAGACACGTAGCGTATACCAGTGTGTTTCACACTTAAGTGACCTATAATAGACACGTAGCGTATACCAGTGTGTTTATCACTTAAGTGACCTATAATAGACATGTAGCGTATACCAGTGTGTTTAACACTTAAATGACCTATAATAGACACGTAGCGTATACCAGTGTGTTTCACACTTAAGTGAACTATAATAGACACCTAGCGTTTACCAGTGTGTTTCACACTTAAGTGACCTATAATAGACACGTAGCGTATACCAGTGTGTTTCACACTTAAGTGACCTATAATAGACACGTAGCGCATACCAATGTGTTTAACACTTAAGTGAACTATTATAGACATGTAGCGTATACCAGTGTTTTTAACACTTAAGTAACCTATTATAGACACGTAGCGTATACCAGTGTGTTTCACACTTAAGTGACCTATAATAGACAAGTAGCGTAAACCAGTGTGTTTAATACTTCAGTGACCTATAATAGACAATTAGCGTAAACCAGTGTGTTTAATACTTAAGTGACCTATAATAGACACGTAGCGCATACCAATGTGTTTAACACTTAAGTGACCTATAGTAGACACGTAGCGTATACCAGTGTGTTTAACACTTAAGTGACCTATAATAGACAAGTAGCGTAAACCAGTGTGTTTAATACTTCAGTGACCTATAATAGACACCTACCGTATACCAGTATGTTTCACACTTCAGTGACCTATAATAGACACCTACCGTATACCAGTGTGTTTCACACTTCAGTGATCTATTATAGACACGTAGCGTATACCAGTGTGTTTAACACTTAAGTGACATATAATAGACACCTAGCGTAAACCAGTGTGTTTAACATTTAAGTGGCCTATTATAGACATGTAGCGTATACCAGTGTGTTTCACACTTAAGTGACAATAATAGACACGTTTCCTGTTCTTATTATAATTAAAAGAGGGATTCTTAATTTAACATCTTCATATATGTTTTACAGGCCTGGGTGAGACAGCTATAAAGGTTAAATCAGGCTATAGGACCTAAATTAAATCGTACCGTAATGAGTTTTGTATATAGAACCTAGCCCTCCTCTTCCAGTCGTATGTCTGGGTTACCAGGAGCTACAAATATCTGTATCGATCGATACCTTTGTGTCGTTGCATCGTGTCCCTATCCCGCAGTGCTGGGCATTATCTTATCATTTTCTGAACAAAAGATATGCACACATTTTAAAAACACATGACATGTAAGGCGAGATCATAACGAATATGTATCAAAGTATTGTGTTCTCCTGAAAATATACATTTACAGTTTTTAGGTTAACAGTCTGAACACCATGCAAAAGTCAAATATATATATACATGTATGATACCGATAACCCAGTATAAAACATTATACTGTAACCAATACACTGTGACAGTCAATTTTGACGCGTTAACCGCAAATGCTAAATCATATTTATATATAACAAATATAGCCTGATCAGACATAGCCCAGTAATGGTATATCAGTAGTAGCATTGCTTCAATGTGTTTCAGATAGTGAAATTGTTACATTCTGTTAAATATGTAATTCAGTTATTACATTGCCTTACAAATATGACATAGTTACGATGTATTACATAAACTAGTATTGATATTAAAGATAGTGCTCGTGTTACATTTCATTAAATCTATTTTCGTGACTTGGTATAGGGTGATTCAGTAACAGAACACAAACTTACATATTAGATTGCATACATTACATGCTATTATAGATTATGATATTGTTACATTGTATAACAGATAGTGACATTGTAACAATATAGTACAGATAATGACATCGTTACATTATATTACAGATAATGTCATTGTGACATTGTATAACATATAGTGACATCGTTCCATTATATGACAGATTATGTCATGGTTACAATATATTACAGATACTGACATTGATACATTATATTACAGATAGTGACATTGATACATTGTATTACAGATAGTGACATTGATACATTGTATTACAGTAATGATAGTTTGACATTATATAACAGATAATGGCATTTCTACATTGTATTACAGATAATGACATTTCTACATTGTATTACAGATTGTTACATTGATACATTCTATTACAGATAATGACATTTCTACATTCTATTACAAATAATGACATTGCTACATTATATTACAGATAATGACATTGTTACATTATATTACAGATAATGACATTTCTGCATTGTATTACAGATTTTTACATTGTTACATTTTATTACAGATAATGACATTGCAACAATGAAGTACAGATATTGACATCGTGCCATTATATTACAGATAATGTCATTGTTATATGAAATTACAGATATTGACATCGTTACATTATATTAAAGATACTGACATTGTTACATAATATTACAGATAATGTCATTGCGATACGATATTACAGATATTGACATCGTTATATTATATTACAAATACTGACATTGTTACATTATATTACAGATAATGACAGTGTTTCATTATTTTACAGATAATGACATCGTTACATTATAATACAGATACTGTCATTGTTATATGATATAACAGATATTGACATTGTTACATTATATTACATATATTGACATTGTTACATTATATTACAGATAATGACATCGTTACATTATATTACATATATTGACATTGTTACATTATCTTACATATAATGACATTGTTACATTATATTACAGATAATGACATCGTTACATTATATTACAGATACTGACATTGTTACATTATATTACAGATAGTGTCATTGTTACATTGTATTACAGATGTCATTGTTACATTGTATTACAGATAATGACATCGTTACATTATAATACAGATATTGACATTGTTATATCATATTACACATACTGACATTGTTGCATTATATAACAGATAATGACATTGTTACATTATATATCATATAATGTCATTGTTATATCATATTACAGATAATGACATTGTTCCATTTTGTTACAGATAATGTCATCGTTACATCATATAACAGATAATGTGATTGTTTTTTGGTACTACAGATATTGACATCGTTACTTTCTATTACAGATAATGACATTGTTCCATTATATTACAGATACAGTCATTGTCACATCATATTAGATATAATGACATTGTTACATTATATTACAGATATTGACATCGTTACACAATATAACAGATAATGTCATTGTTTTATTATATAACATATATTGACATCGTTACATTTTATTACAGATATTGACATCGTTATATTATATTACAGATACTGACATCGTTACATTATATTACAGATACTGACATTGTTACATTATATTACAGATAATGACAGTGTTACGTTATGTTACAGATAATGACATCGTTACATTATAATACAGATAATGACAGTGTTACATTATTTTACAGATAAAGACAGTGTTACATTATATAACAGATATTGACATAGTTACATAATATTACAGATAATGACATTGTAACATTATATTACATTTAATGACAGTGTTACGTTATATTACAGATAATGACAGCGTTACATTATATTACAGATAATGACATCGAACATTATATTGCAGATAATGACATCGTTACATTATATTACAGATATTGACATCGTTACATTATATTACAGATAATGACATCGAACATTATATTACAGATAATGACATCGTTACATTATATTACAGATATTGACATTGTTACATTATATTGCAGATAATGTCAATGTTATGTGATATTACAATTACTGACATTGTTACATCATATTACAGATAATGACATTGTTACATTATATTACAGACAATGTCATTTCTATATGATATTACATATATTGACATCGTTACATTATATTACAGATAATGACATCGTTCAGTATATTACAGATATTGTCATTGTCACATTGTATTACAGATACTGACATCGTTCAGTATATTACAAATTACAAATAATGATATTGTTACATTATATTACAGATAATGACATTGTTACATTGTATTACAGATAGTGACATCGTTACATTATATTACAGATACTGACATTGTTACATTATATTACAGATAGTGTTATTGTTACATTGTATTACAGATAATGTCATTGTTACATTGTATTACAGATAATAGCATCGTTACATTATAATACAGATAATGTCATTGTTATATCATATTACACATACTGACATTGTTACATTATTTAACAGATAATGACATTGTTACATTATGTATCATATAATGTCATTGTTATATCATATTACAGATAATGTGAATGTTATATGATACTACAGATATTGACATCGTTTCATTATATTACAGATATTGACATTGTTACATTATAATACAGATATTGACATTGTTATATCATATTACACATACTGACATTGTTACATTATATAACATATAATGACACTGTTACATTATATATCATATAATGTCATTGTTATATCATATTACAGATAATGTGAATGTTATATGATACTACAGATATTGACATCGTTACTTTCTATTACAGATAATGACATTGCTACATTATATAAGATATAATGACATTGTTGCATTATGTTACAAATATTGACATCGTTACACAATATAACAGATAATGTCATTGTTATATTATATAACATATATTGACATCGTTACATTTTATTACAGATATTGATATCGTTACATTATATTACAGATACTGACATTGTTACATTATATTACAGATAATGACAGTGTTACATTATGTTGCAGATAATGACATCTTTACATTATATTACAGATAATGACAGTGTTACCTTATATTACAGATTATGACAGTGTTACATTTTATAACAGATATTGACATAGTTACATAATATTACAGATAATGACCTTGTAACATTATATTACAGATAATGACAGTGTTACATCATATTACAGATAATGACAGTGTTACATTATATTACAGATAATGACATCGTTACATTATATTACAGATATTGACATCGTTACATTATATTACAGATAATGACATTGTAATATTATATTACAGATACTGACATTCATTCATTATATTACAGATAATGTCATGGTTATGTGATATTACAATAACTGACATTTTTACATCATATTACAGATAATGACATTGTTACATTATATTAGATATATTGACATCGTTACAATATATTACAGACAATGTCATTTCTATATAATATTACATATATTGACATCGTTACATTATATTACAGATAATGACATCGTTCACTATATTACAGATAATGTCATTGTCACATTGTATTACAGATACTGACATCGTTCAGTATATTACAGATAATGAAATTGCTACATTGTATTACAGATAATGACATCGTTACATTATATTACAGATAATGTCATTGCTATATAATATTACAGATATTGACATCGTTACATTTTATTACAGATAATGACATTGTTACATTATATTACAGATAATGACATTGTTACATTATATTACAGATAATTACATTGTTACATTATATTACAGATAATTACATTGTTACATTATATTAGAGATAATTACATTGTTACATTATAATACAGATAATGGCATCGTTACATTATATTACAGATACTGACATTGTTACATTATATTACAGATAATGACAGTGTTACATTATATAACAGATATTGACATAGTTACATAATATTACAGATAATGACATTGTAACATTATATTACAGATAATGACAGTGCTACATTATATTACAGATAATGACAGTGCTACATTACATTACAGATAATGACATCGTTACATTATATTACAGATATTTACATTGTTACATTATATTACAGATAATTACATTGTTACATTATATTAGAGATAATTACATTGTTACATTATAATACAGATAATGGCATCGTTACATTATATTACAGATACTGACATTGTTACATTATATTACAGATAATGACAGTGTTACATTATATAACAGATATTGACATAGTTACATAATATTACAGATAATGACATTGTAACATTATATTACAGATAATGACAGTGCTACATTATATTACAGATAATGACAGTGCTACATTACATTACAGATAATGACATCGTTACATTATATTACAGATATTGACATTGTTACATTATATTACAGATAATTACATTGTTACATTATATTAGAGATATTGACATCATTACAATATACTACAGACAATGTCATTTCTATATAATATTACATATATCGACATCGTTACATTATATTACAAATAATGACATCGTTCAGTATATTACAGGTAATGTCATTGTCACATTATATTACAGATACTGACATCGTTCAGTATATTACAAATAATGATATTGTTACATTGTATTACAGATAATGACATTGTTACATTGTATTACAGATAATGACATCGTTACATTATAATAAAGATAATGACATTGTTATAGTATATTACAGATAATGACATTGTAACATGATATTACAGATAATGTCATTGTTATGTGATATTACAATTACTGACATTTTTACATCATATTACAGATAATGACATTGTTAAATTATATTACAGATATTGGCATTGTTACATTATATTAGATATATTAACATCGTTACAATATATTACAGACAATGTCATTTTTATATAATATTACATATATTGACATCGTTACAATATACTACAGACAATGTCATTTTTATATAATATTACATATAATGACATCGTTACATTACAATAAAGATAATGACATTGTTACATTGTATTACAGATACTGACATTCATTCATTATATTACAGATAATTTCATTGCTATATAATATTACAGATATTCACATCGTTACATTTTATTACAGATAATGACAGTGCTACATTATATTACAGATAATAACAGTGCTACATTACATTACAGATAATGACATCGTTACATTATATTACAGATATTGGCATCGTTACATTATATTACAGATAATGACATTGTTACATTATATTACAGATAATTACATTGTTACATTATATTAGAGATATTGACATCGTTACAATATACTACAGACAATGTCATTTTTATATAATATTACATATATTGACATCGTTACATTATATTACAGATACTGACATTGTAACATTATATTACAGATAATGTCATTGTTATGTGATATTACAATTACTGACATTGTTACATCATATTACAGATAATGACATTGTTACATTATATTAGATATATTGACATCGTTACAATATATTACAGACAATGTCATTTCTATATAATATTACATATATTGACATCGTTACATTATATTACAGATAATGACATCGTTCAGTATATTACAGATAATGTCATTGTCACATTGTATTACAGATACTGACATCGTTCAGTATATTACAAATAATGATATTGTTACATTGTATTACAGATAATGACATTGTTACATTATATTACAGATAATGTCATTGCTATATAATATTACATATATTGACATCGTTACATTATATTACAGATAATGACATCGTTACATTATATTACAGATAATGACATCGTTACATTATATTACAGATAATGACATCGTTACATTATATTACAGATAATGACATTGTTACATTGTATTACAGATAATGACATCGTTACATTATATTACAGATAATGTCATTGCTATATAATATTACAGATATTGACATCGTTACATTATATTACAGATAATGTCATTTCTATATAATATTACATATATTGACATCGTTACATTATATTACAGATAATGACATCGTTCAGTATATTACAGATAATGTCATTGTCACATTGTATTACAGATACTGACATCGTTCAGTATATTACAAATAATGATATTGTTACATTGTATTACAGATAATGACATTGTTACATTATATTACAGATAATGTCATTGCTATATAATATTACATATATTGACATCGTTACATTATATTACAGATAGTGCCATTGATACATTGTGTTATCGAAAGTGACATTGATACTTTTTATAACAGGTAGTGACATTGCTATATGATATTACAGATATTGGCATCGTTACATTATATTACAGATAATGTCATTGCTATATAATATTACATATATTGACATCGTTACATTATATAACAGATAATGACATTGTTACATTGTATTACAGATAATGACATTGTTACATTATATTACAGATAGTGCCATTGATACATTGTGTTATCGAAAGTGACATTGATACTTTTTATAACAGGTAGTGACATTGATACTTTTTATAACAGGTAGTGACATTGCTATATGATATTACAGATATTGACATCGTTACATTATATTACAGATAATGATATTGTTACGTTGTATTACAGATAATGTCATTGTTTCATTATATTACAGATAGTGACATTGATACAATATATTACAGATAGTGACATTGATACAATATATTACAGATAGTGCCATTGATACATTGTGTTATCGAAAGTGACATTGATACTTTTTATAACAGGTAGTGACATTGATACATTGTATTACAGATAATTACATTGCTAGTTTTTTACAGCTTCTGCTTCGGTCACATTGTGTTACAGTCATTGCTTTTAATACAATGTTTGCCATTAATTGCTTAGGTCATACGTTACATATAATGTTAATGTTTCATATAGTTGCAAATACTGATATTGATATACAGTATTATGGAGTGCTACTGTTACACTCTCTACATGTTAATGTTGCACTGTATTACAGAACGCTAGTGTTACATTGCATTACATACATTGTTTTTTTGTATTTACATCATGCAACAGAAATATTAATTGCTGTATGTCTCACACACAAATATTGGTACAACGTTGTAAGTATTATGTCAACGTTGTATCAAAGATGGTTTTATTATTACGATGCATAAAGTACAATGCAATAGCTTGAATTTATTTCCATTGTTTCCAGTGACATTACTACATTACATTACTGTACGTTTTTTATTACGTTGTATGTAATATGAATGTTACCTTCCATTGCCATATGACATGACACTGTGACCTTGTTTTTAAGTTGGGCTCCCATCCTGATCGCTTTAGGCAGCTTGGGAGCCGTCATCGGTTGTTGTTTCTGCTGTTACCGTTGCTGCTGTCGGTCTAACACCAGGATTGGCGGAGCGGTGGTCATGGCTCCAGCCGGAGGTCCGAGTAAGTCCCTTCGATATAATTTCCCTTTCTACATTACAGCACGTTACTTAAGCTCTATATCGTTGCTGTTGTCATATGATAAGTACTAAATATCTTTTATTGCAAACAATTTTTTATTTGAAAAGTTTAATATTTTTAGTAGGAACCATACTTACCATTTTCTCTATATTCTACACATTTGACGGAACACTTCAGACATGTATGTCTCATTCATTTGACCTTATAAGTACCACTGATGAAGGCTAGATGGAGGATATGGCCAGATTGAACAGGAAAATTTGAACTTGATTAGCTTTCTACATCTACAAACATTTTTAAAGATTACCCATGCACTTCATATGTTGAATGAAGTTCATTATTATGATTTACAGGTGTGACGGTTGTAAACACAACAAACACAATGACCCAGCAACCGCCACCGATGATGACGAGCCACGCAGGATACAACCAGGGACAGCAACAGAATTACTAGTCTATAATACCACATTTGTGTGTTTGTATATGTGGATTAAATAACAAACATAAAACAAATTGAAAAACACAATCCAAAACTGTTGCTTACGATAATTCCACTGTGCTTACTATTAGAGCTATTTTCGTTTCAGTTCTAGAATTTTCCGTTTTGTCATTCGTTTTTACAAGTGTCTTCCACATACTGTGGGATTAACCTTTATATGTATTAATGCCTATTTTGTTTATCGTACGCGCTTTTACTTCTCAAACGTTCTGTAAGGTAAATGTAGATTAGCAATAAGGAATGTGTATCTCAGCTACCGGGTACTAGTAAAATTATTATACAATAAGGGATGTGTATCATAGCTAATGTGTACTAGTTACAATATAATACAATAAGGGGTGTAGATCTCAGCTACCGGGTATCGCAGCTACCGGGTACTGGTAAAATTATTATACAAGAAGGGGTGTATATCTCAGATACCGGGTACTAGTAAAATTTTTATACAATAAGGGATGTATATCACAGCTACTGGGTACTAGTAAAAGTATTATACAATAAGGGGGGTGTATCTCAGCTACTGGGTTCTAGTAAAATTATTATACAAGAAGGGGTGTATATCTCAGATACCGGGTACTAGTAAAATTATCATACAATAAGGGGTGCGTATCTCAGCTACTGGGTACTAGTAAAAGTATTATACAATAAGGGATGTGTATCATAGCTAATGAGTACTAGGTACAATATGATACAATAAGGTGTTTATCACAGCAACTCGTTACAAGTAAAATTATTATACAATAAGGGGTGTGTATCTCAGCTACTGGGTACTAGTAAAATTATTATACAATAAGGGATGTGTATCTCAGCTACCGGGTACTAGTAAAATTATTATACAATAAGGGATGTGTATCATAGCTAATGTGTACTAGTTACAATATAATACAATAAGGTGTTTATCACAGCAACTCGTTACAAGTAAAATTATTATATAATAAGGGGTGTATATCTCAGCTACTGGGTACTAGTTAAATTATTATACAATAAGGGGTGTATATCACAACTCCTGGGTATAAGTTAAATATTATTTTTGTATTACTGTGTTTCAGTAAAACTACGGTCGAATTAAGCTGGAAATCTCTTATTTTGTGTTTTCAAGATAAAATAATTGAAAACGATCTATAACGATGCTCTTTCTGTTTAGAAAGGGATGTATTTGACATATAATTCGAATTATATGATATTTAGGCACGATAATACTTTATGAAGTTTAGAATGAATTCATTCGATATATAATCCTTGATCTAAAAACGGAAGGATTTAACTGTAAATGAAAATGATTTTTTATATTTTTTGTAACAAATGTTATGTATTTTACTTGGCACTATGATACTTTTTTTGCTTTTGAAACTTTGTTGACAAATCCACTTGGATTTTATCTGCTTCCTCATCGTAACAAATATCTACCTTTCAAGGATTTTGAAGAAGTCTTATTTTCTAAACTTTTATATTATTTCATTTAATTTGATGGTGTGTTCCAACACCATATTGTCATATTTTTCAGGTAAAGGTATTCCGTCCAAATATATTTTAAACACCAAATTGCATGTATTTAGGTAAGACATACGAATAAATATTAAAATATGATCGTCTTTGTAGTCTGTCCTCTTGAAAAATGTTACGATTAGCTCTTGTCGGTCCTAAGGTACAGTATCGTAATCATGTCTTGTCTGTCCTATGGTACAATATCGTAATCATGTCTTGTCTGTCCTATGGTACAATATCGTTATCATGTCTTGTCTGTCCTATGGTACAATGTGGTGATCATGTCTTGTCTGTCCTATGTTACAATGTGGTGATCATGTCTTGTCTGTCCTATGGTTCAATTTCGTAATCATGTCTTGTCAGTCCAATGGTACAATGTGGTGATCATGTCTTGTCTGTCCGATGGTACAACATGGTGATCATGTCTTGTCTGTCCTATGGAACAATGTGGTGATCATGTCTTGTTAGTCCTATGGTACAAAGTGGTGATCATGTCTTGTTAGTCCTATGGTACAATGTGGTGATCATGTCTTGTTAGTCCTATGGTACAAAGTGGTGATCATGTCTTGTTAGTCCTATGGTACAATGTGGTGATCATGTCTTGTTAGTCCTATGGTACAAAGTGGTGATCATGTCTTGTTAGTCCTATGGTACAATGTGGTGATCATGTCTTGTTAGTCCTATGGTACAAAGTGGTGATCATGTCTTGTTAGTCCTATGGTACAATGTGGTGATCATGTCTTGTTAGTCCTATGGTACAAAGTGGTGATCATGTCTTGTTAGTCCTATGGTACAATGTGGTGATCATGTCTTGTTAGTCCTATGGTACAATATCGTAATCATGTCTTGTCTGTCCTATGATACAATATCGTAATCATGTCTTGTCTGTCCTATGGTACAATGTGGTGATCATGTCTTGTCTATCCTATGGTATAATATCGTATTCATGTCTTGTCTATCCTATGGTACAATGTGGTGATCATTTCTTGTTAGTCCTATGGTACAATGTGGTGATCATGTCTTGTCAGTCCTATGGTACAATGAGGTGACCATGTCTTGTCTGTCCTATGGTACAATGTGGTGATCATGTCTTGTTTGTCCTATGATACAATGTGGTGATCATGTCTTGTCTGTCCTATGATACAATGTGGTGATCATGTCTTGTTAGTCCTATGGTACAATGTGGTGATCATGTCTTGTTAGTCCTATGGTACAATGTGGTGATCATGTCTTGTTAGTCCTATGGTACAATGTGGTGATCATGTCTTGTTAGTCCTATGGTACAATGTGGTGATCATGTCTTGTTAGTCCTATGGTACAATGTGGTGATCATGTCTTGTTAGTCCTATGGTACAATGTGGTGATCATGTCTTGTTAGTCCTATGGTACAATGTGGTGATCATGTCTTGTTAGTCCTATGGTACAATGTGGTGATCATGTCTTGTTAGTCCTATGGTACAATGTGGTGATCATGTCTTGTTAGTCCTATGGTACAATGTGGTGATCATGTCTTGTTAGTCCTATGGTACAATGTGGTGATCATGTCTTGTCTGTCCTATGGTACAATGTGGTGATCATGTCTTGTTAGTCCTATGGTACAATGTGGTGATCATGTCTTGTTAGTCCTATGGTACAATGTGGTGATCATGTCTTGTTAGTCCTATGGTACAATGTGGTGATCATGTCTTGTTAGTCCTATGGTACAATGTGGTGATCATGTCTTGTTAGTCCTATGGTACAATGTGGTGATCATGTCTTGTTAGTCCTATGGTACAATGTGGTGATCATGTCTTGTTAGTCCTATGGTACAATGTGGTGATCATGTCTTGTTAGTCCTATGGTACAATGTGGTGATCATGTCTTGTTAGTCCTATGGTACAATGTGGTGATCATGTCTTGTTAGTCCTATGGTACAATGTGGTGATCATGTCTTGTTAGTCCTATGGTACAATGTGGTGATCATGTCTTGTTAGTCCTATGGTACAATGTGGTGATCATGTCTTGTTAGTCCTATGGTACAATGTGGTGATCATGTCTTGTCAGTCCTATGGTACAATGTGGTGATCATGTCTTGTTAGTCCTATGGTACAATATCGTAATCATGTCTTGTCTATCCTATGGTACAATGTGGTGATCATTTCTTGTTAGTCTATGGTACAATGTGGTGATCATGTCTTGTCTGTCCTATGATACAATGTGGTGATCATGTCTTGTCTGTCCTATGGTACAATGTGGTGATCATGTCTTGTCTATCCTATGGTACAATATCGTAATCATGTCTTGTCTGTCCTATGGTACAATATCGTAATCATGTCTTGTCTGTCCTATGGTACAATGTCGTTATCATGTCTTGTCTGTCCTATGGTACAATGTGGTGATCATGTCTTGTCTGTCCTATGGTACAATGTGGTGATCATGTCTTGTCTGTCCTATGGTACAATGTGGTGATCATGTCTTGTCTGTCCTATGGTACAATGTGGTGATCATGTCTTGTCTGTCCTATGGTACAATGTGGTGATCATGTCTTGTCTGTCCTATGGTACAATGTGGTGATCATGTCTTGTCTGTCCTATGGTACAATGTGGTGATCATGTCTTGTCTGTCCTATGGTACAATGTGGTGATCATGTCTTGTCTGTCCTATGGTACAATGTGGTGATCATGTCTTGTCTGTCCTATGGTACAATGTGGTGATCATGTCTTGTCTGTCCTATGGTACAATGTGGTGATCATGTCTTGTCTGTCCTATGGTACAATGTGGTGATCATGTCTTGTCTGTCCTATGGTACAATGTGGTGATCATGTCTTGTCTGTCCTATGGTACAATGTCGTAATCATGTCTTGTCTGTCCTATGGTACAATGTGGTGATCATGTCTTGTCTGTCCTATGGTACAATGTGGTGATCATGTCTTGTCTGTCCTATGGTACAATGTGGTGATCATGTCTTGTCTGTCCTATGGTACAATGTGGTGATCATGTCTTGTCTGTCCTATGGTACAATGTGGTGATCATGTCTTGTCTGTCCTATGGTACAATGTGGTGATCATGTCTTGTCTGTCCTATGGTACAATGTGGTGATCATGTCTTGTCTGTCCTATGGTACAATGTGGTGATCATGTCTTGTCTGTCCTATGGTACAATGTGGTGATCATGTCTTGTCTGTCCTATGGTACAATGTGGTGATCATGTCTTGTCTGTCCTATGGTACAATGTGGTGATCATGTCTTGTCTGTCCTATGGTACAATGTGGTGATCATGTCTTGTCTGTCCTATGGTACAATGTGGTGATCATGTCTTGTCTGTCCTATGGTACAATGTCGTAATCATGTCTTGTCTGTCCTATGGTACAATGTGGTGATCATGTCTTGTCTGTCCTATGGTACAATGTGGTGATCATGTCTTGTCTGTCCTATGGTACAATGTGGTGATCATGTCTTGTCTGTCCTATGGTACAATGTGGTGATCATGTCTTGTCTGTCCTATGGTACAATGTGGTGATCATGTCTTGTCTGTCCTATGGTACAATGTGGTGATCATGTCTTGTCTGTCCTATGGTACAATGTGGTGATCATGTCTTGTCTGTCCTATGGTACAATGTCGTAATCATGTCTTGTCTGTCCTATGGTACAATGTGGTGATCATGTCTTGTCTGTCCTATAGTACATATGGTGATCATGTCTTGTCAGTCCTATGGTACAATTTGGTGATCATGTCTTGTTAGTCCTATGGTACAATGTGGTGATCATGTCTTGTCTGTCCTATGGTACAATGTGGGGATCATGTTTTCTTTTTCCTATGGTACAATGTCATAATCATGTCTTGTCTGTCCCATGGTACAATGTGGTGATCATGTCTTGTCTGTCCTATGGTACAATTTGGTGATCATTTCTTGGTAGTGCTATGGTACAATGTGGTGAACATGTCTTGTTAGTCCTATGGTACAATGTGGTAATCATGTCTTGTCTGTCCTATGGTACAATTTGGTGATCATGTCTTGTTAGTCCTATGGTACAATGTGGTGATCATGTCTTATCTTTCCTATGGTACAATGTCGTAATCATGTCTTGTCTGTTCTATGGTACAATGTGGTGATAATGTCTTGTTAGTCCTATGGTACAATGTGGTAATCATGTCTTGTTTGTCCTATGGTACAATGTGGTGATCATGTCTTGTCTGTCCTATGATACAAAGTGGTGATCATGTCTTGTTAGTCCTGTGGTACAATATCGTAATCATGTCTTGTCTGTCCCATGGTACAATGTGGTGATCATGTCTTGTTAGTCCTATGGTACAATGTGGTGATCATGTCTTGTCTGTCCTATGTTACAATGTGGTGATCATGTCTTGTTAATTTTGTGCATTCCACAATAATATAACAACAACGAGGTAGAAATATGCAATACACACAAGAGAGTAGAATAATCGACTGCGACAACTATACTCTACAACCAAATACAGACTTATGCTTCAACACTAACATGTCATGTACTCTTGAAATAAGTGATGCCTTGCTTAAAAATGAGAAAACGTTTAACAGGAAAGTATATCAAATAAGTTTTAAATGTTTGCCTTCACCATTTAAGTTCAGTCTGAGGTGGATTTACGTAATCGCCGGTGATTAACAAAACTGACTTACAGGAAAATGATTTCGGACGCATATGACAGCATGTGACAGCAGCTACCAACACCATTGATCATTCACTTGATGCGATCAACACAAGAGCAGATAACTCTGCTGTTCGTGGTGAATCCAACGCTTAAATGTGGTAACCAATATGTACTACAAGAAAGTAGTCCAGTTTCAGGAAATATCACGATGTTTCCGTAACGGATTTCATCTCATAGTATGAGGGATGGTCTTTTCCTTTTGAAGCTTATATTTAAGGATGTGCACCTCTGAGAAATCAACAATTTTTTGTATTAAACATTTTTTTCTTATATATGAAATTTTGAAAAAAGGAGAATATGAGAAAAAAGAAAATACAAAGAAAACTGTATGTCTCCGTGTGCTCGTTTTTTTGTTATGATCGGTCAAACATACCAATTCAACATAATGTGTGACTTTTGGTGAAATGTATCGTTTTGACCGTATAAAGAGCAAATTCATACAACACCTTTCAAATGTGCCATCAGAAGCTTATGAGTGTTTGCACAATTGATAAAAATCGTATTTTCTTTTAAATTAAGGTAGTGAAATATCTTTAACCTATTTTTTTTTTATCTCAGAAATGCAATTCATATTTCCCCTACCCTTGTTTTTTAAGGACAAACATATCAATTTATCACCTGTTTTTGCAGATTTAACGATTGATATAAAACGTTCTGGTATTACATTTTTACTAACATTCAATAAATGTGTTTATCTTCCAAAAAAAACAGCAAAAGAATTGGGGGGTTCATGCGCTTATTTTTTGCGATAAAAATATTTTGTTTAATTCTTCACCTTTTGCGGAATAAAACACCAAAAGCGGGTCAGTTGACATAAATCAGTAGTAAAATACTAATTGTGTACTATTTTCTACATTGTTGTAAAATCTTTTCATAATATTGGAATTTAACATGTGCACATCAAAAATGAACTTGCTACAGTTAAAAACAGTGATACAATGACACTTTTAGTGATATATATAACGTCAAAAACAGTGATACAATGACACTTTTAGTGATAGAAATAACGTCAAAAACAGTGATACAATGACACTTTTAGTGATAGATATAACGTCAAAAACAGTGATACAATGACACTTTTAGTGATAGATATAACGTCAAAAACAGTGATACAATGACACTTTTAGTGATAGATATAACGTCAAAAACAGTGATACAATGACACTTTTAGTGATAGATATAACGTCAAAAACAGTGATACAATGACACTTTTAGTGATAGATATAACGTCAAAAACAGTGATACAATGACACTTTTAGTGATAGAAATAACGTCAAAAACAGTGATACAATGACACTTTTAGTGATAGATATAACGTCAAAAACAGTGATACAATGACACTTTTAGTGATAGATATAACGTCAAAAACAGTGATACAATGACACTTTTAGTGATAGATATAACGTCAAAAACAGTGATACAATGACACTTTTAGTGATAGATATAACGTCAAAAACAGTGATACAATGACACTTTTAGTGATAGATATAACGTCAAAAACAGTGATACAATGACACTTTTAGTGATAGATATAACGTCAAAAACAGTGATACAATGACACTTTTAGTGATAGATATAACGTCAAAAACAGTGATACAATGACACTTTTAGTGATAGATATAACGTCAAAAACAGTGATACAATGACACTTTTAGTGATAGATATAACGTCAAAAACAGTGATACAATGACACTTTTAGTGATAGATATAACGTCAAAAACAGTGATACAATGACACTTTTAGTGATAGATATAACGTCAAAAACAGTGATACAATGACACTTTTAGTGATAGATATAACGTCAAAAACAGTGATACAATGACACTTTTAGTGATAGATATAACGTCAAAAACAGTGATACAATGACACTTTTAGTGATAGATATAACGTCAAAAACAGTGATACAATGACACTTTTAGTGATAGATATAACGTCAAAAACAGTGATACAATGACACTTTTAGTGATAGATATAACGTCAAAAACAGTGATACAATGACACTTTTAGTGATAGATATAACGTCAAAAACAGTGATACAATGACACTTTTAGTGATAGAAATAACGTCAAAAACAGTGATACAATGACACTTTTAGTGATAGATATAACGTCAAAAACAGTGATACAATGACACTTTTAGTGATAGATATAACGTCAAAAACAGTGATACAATGACACTTTTAGTGATAGATATAACGTCAAAAACAGTGATACAATGACACTTTTAGTGATAGATATAACGTCAAAAACAGTGATACAATGACACTTTTAGTGATAGATATAACGTCAAAAACAGTGATACAATGACACTTTTAGTGATAGATATAACGTCAAAAACAGTGATACAATGTCGCTTTTAGTGATAGATATAACGTCAAAAACAGTGATACAATGACGCTTTTAGTGATAGATATAACGTCAAAAGATGGAATTTTAGCATTGCGTACAGTGCACAAAAAATACGTTTTTAAGATATTCAAAATGGCCGCCGAATTGGGTTTTTTTTTTTTTTTTTTTTAAATGTAAAAAAAGTTCTGCAAATAATTGGCATCTAGTGTGTTGATACATTTTTCAGATGCATGCTTGCTTTTCAAATTGATAATAATTTGTTATATTTGATAAAACCCCGCTATACAAGATCCAAAAGGGATTTGAACGTGACTGAAACCTTTACAGAGTACACCCTTAAGTTATGATCAAGATACATGAACTTTCTTAGACCAACGAGATATACATGAAAACAAATGCTCCTTGGCATGAATGCTTTCTCCAAACGTTTTATGCCTTATGGATGTTGAACAGATGTTTAGACTTACCAAAAAGCTCAGAGGACGGACAAGTGAAATCAGTTACCAAGCTGTCGTCCAACAAGTTCAGCAATAGTTCTTGAAAGAAGGTATTAAACTCGCATTGAACACCAGGACGAATCACTAACTCGCAGTCAACATAGCGGGAGCTGGGTCTGCTGTCTTTAAGCACGACTTTCTTTGGTGTCATCAGTAACCAACAAATCATTAGCTGAGTTGGAATCAACAAGGAGGAGTTAAAGTACCATCCGGTATCAAATGTGCTTTTTTGACCGAGCTTGTAGAGAAGATTTCGTAACACAATATTACTGTTCATCTCAATGCAAATAATTCCATATGAAAAACTATTATCGAATCATCGTGAGGGCCATCTTTTTAGAAACGACCTCTAAATTGATATATATTGCTGTCGTCATAGATAACAAGAACAGAGCGGTATTTGTCATGCTGAATTTGTCAGTTGCATTTTACATCATTGATAATGGCGAACTCTTCAATTGTCTAGATTACTGATTTGAGGTGACTGACTTACTGTGTTGGATCTAGTCCTTTTGAGGCAACGAAGACAGTGTGGTGACTTGGGAAATATTCCGGTGTTAGGACCAATTCCTTACATTTCTTAAAATTCAATTAATGATATATGTAATATGCCGATGACACACAGATACAATATTGGTGGGAGGGAAACATGTTAGAACGTCCAGTAGACACCAGTACACACGCCTAAGCTTGATCAGGAAAGGACAATAATTATAATCCTCAACAGCATCACAGGAACTGGACACACCTTTAACAGAAGTCACGGCCATTGCGTCAGAATCCTTGCTATTGGTTTTGAAATCTTATACTGTGAACTACGGAAACCTTCGTTTCAGAAAAGTAACTGCAATAATTTTGAATAGTTTACCATCTGCAACCAGAAAGGCAAAATACGGCTCCTAATGAAAGGGTATTAACCCCCTGCATTTTTGGCGTTTTGCGAATACAATTTAGCATTTGTTCGGTGCGTTTAGAGTAGTGAAGCTGAGAAGATGGAAATAGGGTTATAATTCAACAACTGGGGACCTTGGGGTTCGGTTTTAGATGTGACCATTTTCGGTTGAGTATGAGTTAATTTCCCTATCTAGCGATAGCGGCTCATTACAGTGGAATTTACATGACAAATATACATCAACAAGTGAACTATATTTGATGTAAATTTGCTGTGTTGTGAAATGGGTAAAGTATACTGGTGTTGATGCCGAGATTGATGTGACGTATATAATGAGTGAACTTTCGGTAAGTTTGTATTGACTACAAATGTTGATCTAATATGTGGTTTTAAGGAGACAACCCATTTTAAATGTTTGGAAAACTAGAGTTTAAAAGTTTAGATGGTAATCAATGACCGGGTTTTAACAGAGGTAATGAAAAAAAGTGGAAAATTTTGAATTTCATTTCGAACAATGAAACTAAACAAATATAAAGAAAAACACGCTGTCTTGTTAGGAACTAATGAGGTATCGGGATGATTGACATAAAGACGTTTGTTATGGCCAAACATGTTACAACAATTGTTAGAATAATTCATTAAAATGAATGAAGTTGGAAACATTGTGTGAATTTGATGAGAAAGTGTACTATCATTGATGGAGAAAAAAAAATTGATAAAAAAAATATAAGTATTAAATGATAATGTTCTTTATGTGAGAAGAATATAGCAAAATAATTCATTATAAGCGAAAAACATTGATGCCAATGAAAATTTATTTGGGAATAAAACATACTACTCAAACAAAAAGCACTATTCTATCAGTCCTTTACACGTAGTGGTAAACAGGTGAGAGATGTAATAGGGAGGAACTCATTCCAAAGTTAGGAAGGCATCTATCAATGGTAGATAAATGTCGAAAAGTATATAAAAAAATAAACATAGAAAGTGACACATCAGAAAAAAACAACCATAGACAACAATACGAAATATGATGCAAAATGTGATGCAAAATGGACAGTTGGATAACGTGTGAAATACTTACTAAAACATACACAAGCTGTAACGATACAGTTTTTAATCGTTAGCGTATATCGTAAATATCGTTTGTAACTTTAACGTTTTCACTGCAAAATGGATTATATGGTAAGTACGAACTATGATAGAAACCCATAACTAAAGAAAGAAGGGGGCGGGGCATACAGGGCTATTCAATTAATTCGAATCAACATGTACACAAAATTTAGACAAATCGATTCAGTGACTGAAAAAGTAGGGAGGGCTAAGACACCCAAGTACATGTACAAAATTAATACGACACAGTTTGAAACAGCGATTAAAATCAGTGCTACTCAACTCTGGCAATGTATAAATGTTATAGGGAAATAAAAACTTCTATATAGCTGTAAAATGTTGTACTGCTATTGGTAGCGG
Organism: Mizuhopecten yessoensis; assembly: GCF_002113885.1. Taxonomy (NCBI): domain Eukaryota; kingdom Metazoa; phylum Mollusca; class Bivalvia; order Pectinida; family Pectinidae; genus Mizuhopecten; species Mizuhopecten yessoensis. The sequence continues at coordinate 62,151 of NW_018407490.1, forward strand.
TGGCATTCTCATATAGCGTAGATCGGCGGGTTTCCGTTGTTGAACATCACAATTACCTTTTTAAATCATTTGATATAGATTCCATTTGTTATTGGCACAAAATTCTTGGGAATTGTATCCAAAATCGGAGTCAGAGGTAACTGCTATAAATTCTCTACAAAGGTACAATGCATATGAGGAACTCCATAACGGAATAGTGTTTTCCATTGAGTGACTTTTGTGAAAGACAAAGTTATCACTCGGTTTTGACCAAGTATGGTTAAATCAAAACGCTTATTAATAGTCCGAGGCTCTGCCACTAATTAAGCAAAGAATGTTTGAAAATGCACGGCAAGAGTTATTTGAAATGCTAGAAAATTCTTCGAAATTACTTGTTATTAGTAAAACTTTACAACATTATTTTAGTGAACATATCCCAAAGCTGACCAAAGCGGCACTGACTAGAGGGAGTTCATCAGCACAGACACTGCACATTTTATCAGAATGGTATCTAAATATTGCTAGACAGGAACGTGTTTGCAGAACGTTGAAAGTCTGAAGACATAGATGATGAATATGATTTCCTGTTAATGTGTCCAATTTACCAAGCATTAAGTTTAGATAAATGTACAAAACTATATTATTGAAAAAAAATCTGATTACATGTTAATATGATTATTTTGTACAACTAATCAAAATGAAATAATTATGTTAAGTAAATATATATATGAAGCTCCTCAATTAAGACTACCACGATGTAATGGTAAACCGTATGTCACTATACTGTATAGTTTGTTCATTAACTACCCCAATATTGCAGTGGCTGCCACTGTATATAAATGCCATGTGTAAACTGATGAGCCGAAAAACTAAATGGATAGGACTTTCAGCATGTTTAGTCCAAATATCGTGTTTGTTGTTTAACTGAGCATTGTATTATCGTTTTTCTATAATACTAGTTTTATGTTTATGATTTCATTTAAATTGTTCCATTGATATGTCAGTTTTAAAATCACGTATGAAGAAACTAAATGAACCGTATTTACATGGCAGTGTTAAGTGTGAAGTATATACAAATACATGTAATACATTTCATAACTATATATAAAGCGACACTACTAACAATGATACTGTCTTATAGGTTCCGTTTATAAATCATTTTGTGCACTTGTTTGGTAAATATATTAGCATGAGTCCATGGCAAGCCTTTTCATTGTTGTTACTTGGTGGTTAAAAACGCTGGTCATAGCCAGAGTTATATGGATTATTTGGCTTATTGATCTGGTCGTAAGGGGGCGGCTGGCATGGCGTTGTAGCACTGCCAGGCTGGTCATCAGCAGCAGGGTTGGCCGGAATCGGGGGCCTGATCGGTTGGTCGTATCCGGTATTGTATGGGCTTCTATGACTGCTGGATCCAGCGACATTCGGCTGTGTGCGAGGCACCACAACTTCCACACCTACACAAACGTCATCAAGTCGTATTAAAGGGTGAATATTTACACACACCGTGTGTCCTTTTCGTAAACATGCATACCATTAAATGACTTGTTTATATCTAAAATGAAAGATTGCTCTCGGGAAAATAACTTCAGCTCAGACGTATGACCCTTATGGATGTACTTCCCTGATAAGTTAATAATATATTTTTTTCTTCATGAAATTCTTGGGAAAAGGCATAACGAAAAACGGAAAGAAGGGTTTGTCCGTCTGCTCATTTCTTTCAAAAACGTGTAATTTCTTTAACTCATATTTTTATCTGAGAAAGCAAATTACCTCACCTCCATCTTTAAGTTTTGGATTTTAATAGTTTAATTTTCTATCATTTTTTGCAGATTGAAAGATTTTTATGTAAATGCTGATGACTAAATTTTCTTGAAATATTTAGGATTGAAAGAAGTGTTTTTTCCCTTAAATATTCTTATAAAACCTGTTATACTAGATCTGAACAAGATTAGGACGTAAACCAGAGAGAAGTAGATCCTAATTAAATGATACATTTGCTCCTACATTTTCATAACTGTAATAACAAAATTCACATCCAGATGTAAAATTCTCCGTTAAAATGATAATCATTCAAAAAAGTAAAAAGAAACATACTGTTTATCCACCATCAGAACCCACAGTGAGTGTTAGTTTCCTTGTAGTCAAATTATACTAACATATTTCTTAGGTCTTAAAACTGATTCTTGTGGAGAAAAAAAATAGCCGCGATAATTTCGAGATTGTTTCTTCTGAGACTGTTTGAAATAAGAAAGACAAACCATCATAAACGAGTGAGTCCTAACCGTTTACTATATTATATACCTGTCTACTTGTCGCTGTTTCTAAACGTAATCCCATCCATACAGGCCTGCTAACAAGGAAATGGTGACTGAATAAGCCGCGGTCACTTATTACCGTCACGCACGTGGTTGACGTAGTGGGGAATGACCGTAGTTGACTGTTGTAGACCGTAGTGGGGGATGACCGTAGTTGACTGTAGTAGATACTAGGTGAAGTTAAACGAATAAACGTAGTTAGACGTAGTTCCATAACCCTAACTCCCTAATTCAACACTACTTAACCCCACTTCACCCTAGTTGACTCTAGTTAACCGTATTCAACGTAGAGATGTTCAGTTTGAACATGTTGAACATTTGGCTAACCACGGCCAAATCATGGGTTTCTTGTAGTTCACACTACGTTTAAAACTATGTTGTACTACGTCTAACTACGTTTAATACGATTAACTAAGGTCATGTACTGTCTACTACAGTCAACTACGGTCATCACCAACTAAGGTCAACTACGTGCGTGACCGTTAAATGTGACCGCGGCTTAATCGATATTATTAGTACGTACGTCTGACGAGTCGTGGTTCATTTAATGCTCGCACGGTCCTGTAACGACGTAAGCACCATAACAAGAGAACGAGAATAACAACAGCAATGGCCCCTCCGGTAGAGTAGCTGTTAACATCAAAAGTATTATTATAATAACAACAGCAATGGCCCCTCCTAAGGAGTAGCTGTTAACATCAAAAGTATTATTATAATAACAACAGCAATGGCCCCTCCTATAGAGTAATGGCTAACATCAAAAATATTATTATAATAACAACAGCAATGGCCCCTCCTGTAGAGTAGCTGTTAACATCAAAAGTATTATTATAATAACAACAGTAATGTCCCCTCCTGTAGAGTAGCTGTTAACCTCAAAAGTATTATTATAATAACAACAGCAATGGCGCCTCCTATAGAGTAGCTGTTAACATCAAAAGTATTATTATAATAACAACAGTAATGTCCCCTCCTATAGAGTAGCTGTTAACATCAAAAGTATTATTATAATAACAACAGCAATGGCCCCTCCTATAGAGTAGCTGTTAACATCAAAAGTATTATTATAATAACAACAGCAATG
>NW_018407490.1:65587-65850 GCF_002113885.1 Mizuhopecten yessoensis
CTCCTGTAGAGTAGCTGTTAACATCAAAAGTATTATTATAATAACAACAGCAATGCCCCCTCCTGTAGAGTAGCTGTTAACATCAAAAGTATTATTATAACAATAGCAATGAGCACTCCTGTAGTGTAGCTGTTAACATCAAAAGAAATATTATAATAACAACAGCAATGGCCACTCCTGTAGAGTAGCTATAAACATCAAAAGTATTATTATAATACCAACAGCAATGGCCACTCCTGTAGAGTAGCTGTTAACATCAAAAG
>NW_018407490.1:71470-76831 GCF_002113885.1 Mizuhopecten yessoensis
GATGGAGTAGCTGTCAACATCATAAATACAATTATAATAACAACAGCAAAGACCACTCCTGAAGTGTAGCTGTAAACATCAAAAGTGTAAATGTTATAATAACGGCAATGCCCCCTCAGGTAGAGCAGCTGTTTATATCAAAAGGAAAATATAAACAACACGAAATTATTACAAGGAGAGGACTTGAACTATTAAGTATTATATTATATTAGTGGCTGTAAACGTAAATATTATATGTTTGTAGCAGTGGCTGTGAACATTTGAGTATGGTTATATAATTGTAGTATTTGTGGTGAACATATCATATATATGAGAAATATGATTGTTATGCTATTGGATCCGGTTCAGCAAGTATTACATATAATAAATACACACAGGGAAGCATTGCGATGTTGACTAAAGAGAAAAAATGGTCTCTATTTACTCCGATTAGATCTCTTAGATTGTGGATTGTTTGGTAGAGACAATTAGTATAATTAAATGTGTTATTGTGCATGGAATTGTGCATGATTCCGTAGAGTATAATAATGTATAAAATATTGTGATAAATGTACTTGTCCAGGGTTCGGTAGAGTATAATAATGTGATAAATGTACTTGTCCAGGATTTGGTACAGTATCATATTGTTATAAATGTACTTGTCCATTGTTTGGTAGAATATAATATTGTGATAAATGTACTTGTCCAGGGTTCGGTAGAGTATAATAATGTGATAAATGTACTTGTCCAGGATTTGGTACAGTATCATATTGTTATCAATGTACTTGTCCAGTGTTTGGTAGAATATAATATTGTGATAAATGTACTTGTCCCGGGTTTGGTAGAGTTTAATATTGTGATAAATGTACTTGGCCAGGGTTTGGTAGAATATAATAATGTGATAAATGTACTTGTCCAGGGTTTGGTAGATTATAATAATGAGATGAATGTATTTGTCCAGGATTTGGTAAAGTATAATATTGTTATACAAGTACTTGTCCAGGGTTCGGTTGAGTTTACTATTGAGATAAATGTACTTGTGCAGGATTTGGTACAGTATCATATTGTTATAAAAGTAATTGTCCAGGGTTCGGTTGAGTTTACTATTGAGATAAATGTCCTTGTCCAGGATTTAGTACAATATAATATTGTGATAAATGTACTTGTCCAGGGTTCGGTAGAGTATAATAATGTGATAAATGTCCTTGTCCAGGATTTGGTACAGTATCATATTGTTATAAATGTTCTTGTCCAGTGTTTGGTAGAATATAATATTGTGATAAATGTACTTGTCCAGGGTTTGGTAGAGTTTAATATTGTGATAAATGTACTTGTCCAGGGTTTGGTAGAATATAATAATGTGATAAATGTACTTGTCCAGGGTTTGGTAGAGTATAATAATGAGATGAATGTATTTGTCCAGGATTTGGTAAAGTATAATATTGTTATAAAAGTACTTGTCCAGGGTTCGGTTGAGTTTACTATTTAGATAAATGTACTTTGTCATGATTTTGTACAATTTCATATTGTTATAAATGTACTTGTCCAGCATTTGGTACAGTATCATATTGTTATAAATGTACTTGTCCAGGGTTTGGTAGAGTATACTATTGTTATAAATGTACTTGTCCAGGATTTGGTACAATATAATATTGTGATAAACGTACTTGTCCAGGGTTCGGTACAATATTATATTGTTATAAATGTACTTGTCCAGTGGTTGGTAGAATATAATATTGTGATAAATGTACTTGTCCAGGATTTGGTTGAGTTTAATATTAAGATAAATGTACTTGTCCAGTGTTTGGTTGAGTTTAATATTGAGATAAATGTACTTGTTCAGGATTTGGTACAATTTAATATTGTGATAAATGTACTTGTCCAGGGTTTGGTAGAGTATACTATTGTTATAAATGTACTTGTCCAGGGTTCGGTAGAGTTTAATATTGAGATCAATGTACTTGTCCAGGGTTCGGTTGAGTTGATATTGAGATAAATGTATTTGTCCAGGGTTCGGTACAGTATCATATTGTTATAATGTACTTGTTCAGGGTTCGTTACAGTATCATATTGTTATAAATGCACTTGTCCAGGGTTAGGTAGAGTATTAGATTGTGATAAATGTACTTGGCCAGGGTTCTGTAGAGTATTAGATTGTGATAAATGTACTTGTCCAGGGTTCGGTAGAGTATTTGATTGTGATAACGGTACTTGTACACGATTTGCTAAGGTATGATAAGTGTTACATATGTACTTTTCCACGATGTGGTAGAGTATAATATTGTGATAAAATGAGTAATTGTGCATGGTTTTGTAGTGAATACTATTATAATAAAATGTTTACTTGTGCATGGTTTCGTAGAGTTTGATATTGCAATAAAATATAATGTTGTTATATTATGGTATTTTTAAAAATATTTCCTGATTAACCAGATATGCACAATGTCGTATAATACCATTAAGGTACATGTTTTCAAACAGCAAAATGAGACATCGGCTTCAGGGTAGGTAGACATATCATGTTTAGAGTTTTATATCATTTCAAGGCAATTCAACTTCTGTTCTTCAATAGACTTTTATTTGGTAAATTATATATCTTGCAGATTTTTGAAAATTGTATAGCGTATCATATTTACACGTTGATACATCAAACATCATATGTTGTTGATTTAGAGTCGGGCCATTGACTGTACGTGTATGCCTTTTCAATTCTAACAGGTATCAGTACTGTTCTATATGTTAAATGATCCGAGGTTATGTAACTGCTATTTTCACATTTTGAAAGCGTTCAATTTATTAAATAATGAAGTGCCCTACTTTGATACTCACCTAAACCCACCAACAGCAGAACGGTTACATCCACCAGACGTTGCATTGCAGTCTCCATCCTGATCAGCACAGGTAAGCTAGTGGTTGCCGCGCTCAAAAAACTGCTGCCTTTTAGGCGAGCGACTCTAGAGGGCCTTGTAAGCTACCGTTGGTTCAATTATATTAAAAGCAATCGGAACCGGATCTGCAATGTAATTCAACAATTTTCCCGAAACGATTTCCAATCGTGACGATCGTTTCCTTTTAAGGTATTTTATACAGGGTCATACAGTGGCTGTTTCCACGGAATACATCACAACTAAGCACAAAGCCAACAAGGCTGACTGAGCTTGGAATAAAGCATGCAATGCAAGTAAGATTTTACTTGTACACCATTCAAATTACTACAGGTTTTCATTTAGGTAATCTGGCTTGTGTCAATAGCCTTGTTAGCTTCATGAATTATTGTAAAATATCCAATGAAAATACATGTCATCATTCATGAGATTTGAAGCATTTTTCTTACATTTTACTCGATAATAGTGAATACACGGATTCTTCAGGAATGCATGCATAGGTAAGTTTTTTCATGAATTATAATATTCAGTGCAATTTTGCGTCACTCGAATTCTGCATTCAAAAGTTACTTTTCGTACAAAATCAACAATATTTTCGACAAATAATTTCTGCAAAGGTAATTTTTGACATTGTTCTTGACATGGGTATATCAAGCAACTTCCACACTTTTTTTCATTTTGAGGAAAGTTATGAGCCCATTTCCAACTTTATAAACTGACATGACGCTGTATGAAATACCTTAAACGTAGTCTTTATAAAGATCAAATTGTTTCTTTACTTTATATTTGTTTTTACGTTAACAGTTACCAAATGTAGAAGTCAGTAAAACCGGGCAACACTATAACTAGTCATTATTACAAACGCGACTGTAACCAGAAATTACTCAGAGCAGAAATACAAATTCAACACAAATGAGAAGATTTTTCGTTTATTTTTAATTTTGACACGTTATGAAGCAAACTTTACGCATCAAGGAAAATAATGCTAATTGCAGATAAATATGTATAAATTCAGTTTTAAAAGTGTCCGCAAAGCGATGTGCCCTCACTATCATAATGAAGAGGACAATACCTGTGGACGTGTTTACATTATACGTATCCGTTTCGACCTATATGGATGAAATAGGTCTACCCTATAAATAACAAGACGCCACGTTTTGTTAATATTTTGTTTTTCATTTACGACAACAAGGAAGTCGGTAAATGTGGAAATACCTGAGAATCACCCGGACGTGCAGCACTAAGTGCGGTGTATCTGAATGACGAGCCAATGAATAGAGGACGTATAAATACACGTGTAGGTATATTCTCAGTTTTGATAAAATCTAACCAGTATTGAAACAAATTTAAATGTATTATTCCTGTGTCAGATCCTTTACAAGTGTGCATTACACAAGTCAGTGACAGGGTTTATTAGCCAGACTTGTATAATCCCACCATTACACAAGTCAGTGTCAGGGCTTGGTAGCCAGACTTGTATAACCCCACCATTACACAGGTCAGTGTCAGGGCTTGGTACCGAGACTTATATAATCCATCCATTACACAAGTCAGTGACAGGGCTTGGTAGTCAGACTTATATAATCCCACCATTACACAAGTCAGTGACAGGGCTTGGTGGCCAGACCTATATAATCCCTCCATTACACAAGTCAGTGTCAGGGCTTGGTAGGCAGACTTCTATAACTCCACCATTACACAGGTCAGTGTCAGGGCTAGGTACCGAGACTTATATAATCCATCCATTACCCAAGTCAGTGACAGGGCTTGGTGGCCAGACTTATATAATCCCAACATTACACAAGTCAGTGACAGGGCTTGGTGGCCAGACTTATATAATCCCAACATTACACAAGTCAGTGACAGGGCTTGGTACCCAGACTTATATTATCCCACCATTGCACATGTCAGTGTCAGGGCTTGGTAGTCAGACTTTTATAATCCCACCATTACACAATTCAGTGTCAGGGCTTGGTAGTCAGACTTATATAATCCTTCCATTACACAGGTCAGTAACAAGGCTCGGTAGCCAGACTTCTATAATCCCACCATTACACAAGTCAGTGACAGGGCTTGGTGGCCAGACTTATATAACCCCACCATTACACAAGTCAGTGACATGGCTTGGTAGCCAGACTTATATAATCCCACCATTACACAATTCAGTGGCAGGGCTTGGTAGTCAGACTTATATAATCCTTATATAACTCCACTATTACACAAGTCAGTGTCAGGGCTTAGTAGTCAGACTTATATAACTCCACTATTACACAAGTCAGTGACAAGGCACGGTAGCCAGACTTATATAATCCCACCATTACACAAGTCAGTGACAGGGCTGGGTGGCCAGACTCATATAATCCCACCATTACACAGGTCAGTGACAGGGCTCGGTAGCCAGACTTATATAATCCCACCATTACACAAGTCAGTGACAGGGCTTGGTGGCCAGACTTATATAATCCCACCATTACACAAGTCAGTGACAGGGCTTGGT
>NW_018407490.1:76867-83423 GCF_002113885.1 Mizuhopecten yessoensis
TCAGTGTCAGGGCTTGGTAGTCAGACTTATATAACCCTTCCATTACACAGGTCAGTAACAAGGCTCGGTAGCCAGACTTATATAATCCCACCATTACAAAAGTCAGTGATAGGGCTTGGTACCAAGACTTATATAATCCCACCATTACACAAGTCAGTGTTAGGGCTTGGTGGCCAGACTTATATAATCCCACCATTACACAATTCAGTGTCAGGGCTTGGTAGTCAGACTTATATAACCCTTCCATTACACAGGTCAGTAACAAGGCTCGGTAGCCAGACTTATATAATCCCACCATTACACAAGTCAGTGATAGGGCTTGGTGGCCAGACTTATATAATCCCACCATTACACAAGTCAGTGTCAGGGCTTGGTAGCCAGACTTATATAACCCCACCATTACACAAGTCAGTGTCAGGGCTTGATAGCCAGACTTATATAACCCAACCATTACACAAGTCAGTGTCAGGGCTTGATAGCCAGACTTATATAACCCAACCATTACACAAGTCAGTGTCAGGGCTTGATAGCCAGACTTATATAACCCAACCATTACACAAGTCAGTGTCAGGGCTTGATAGTCAGACTAATATAACCCCACCATTACACAGGTCAGTGACATGGCTTGATAGTCAGACTTATTTTACCCCACCTTACACAAGTCAGTTACAGGGCTTGGTAGCCAGACTTATGTAATCCCACCTAACACAAGTCAGTGTCAGGGCTTTGTAGCCAGACTTATATAACCCCACCATTACACAAGTTAGTGACAGGTCTTGGTAGCCATACTTATATAATCCCACCATTGCTTGGTAGCCAGACTTATATAACCCCATCGTTACACAAATTAGTGTCAGGGCTTGATAGTCAGAATAATATAACCCCACCATTACACAGGTCAGTGACATGGCTTGATAGTCAGACTTATATTACCCCACCTTACACAAGTCAGTGACAGGGCTTGGTAGCCAGACTTATGTAATCCCATCTAACACAAGTCAGTGACAGGGCTTGGTAGCCAGACTTATATAACTACCCCATTACACAGGTCAGTGTCAGGGCTTGGTAGTCAGACTGATATAACTCCACCATTACACAAGTCAGTGTCAGGCCTTTGTAGCCAGACTTATATAACCCCATCGTTACACAAATTAGTGTCAGGGCTTGATAGGCAGACTTATATCACTCCACTATTACACAAGTGATTGACAGGGCTTGGTAGCCACACTTCTATAACACGACCATTACACAAGTCAGTGTCAAGGCTTGGAAGCCAGACTTATATAACCCCATTATTACACAAGTTATTGACAGGGCTTGGTAGCCAGACTTCTATAACCCCACCATTACATAATTAAGTGTCAGGGCTTGGAAGCTAGACTTATGTAACCCCACCATTACACAAGCGAGTGACAGGGCTCGGTAGCCTGACTTATATAACCCCACCATTACACAGGTCAGTGTCAGGGCTTGATAGGCAGACTTATATAACCCCAACATTACACAGGTCAGTGTCAGGGCTTGGTAGGCAGACTTATATAACTCCACCATTACACAGGTCAGTGTCAGGGCTTAGTAGCCAGACTTATATAACCCCACCATTACACAGGTCAGTGTCACGGCTTTGTAGACAGACTTATATAACCCCACCATTACACAAGTCAGTGACAGGGCTTGGTAGCCAGACTTCTATAACCCCACCATTACACAAGCCAGTGCCAGGGCTTGAAATCCAGACTTATGTAACCCAACCATTACACCAGTCAGTGTCAGGGCTTGGTAGCCAGACTTGTATAACCCCACCATTACACAAGTCAGTGACAGGGCTTGGTGGCCAGACTTATATAATCCATCCATTACACAAGTCAGTGACAGGGCTTGGTACCCAGACTTATATAATCCCACCATTACACAAGTCAGTGATAGGGCTTAGTATTACACAAGTCAGTGTCAGGGCTGGTAGCCAGACTTGTATAACCCCCCCATTTCACAAGGCAGTGACATGGCTTGGTAGCCAGCCTTATATAATCCCACCATTACCCAAGTCAGTGACATGGCTTGGTAACCAGACTTATATAAACCCAACATTACACAAGTCAGTGTCAGGGCTGGTAGCCCGACTTGTATAACCCCACCATTACACACGTCAGTGACATGGCTTGGTAGCCAGACTTATATAATCCCAACATTACACAAGTCAGTGTCAGGGCTTGGTAGGCAGACTTATATAACTCCACCATTACACAGGTCAGTGTCAGGGCTTAGTAGCCAGACTTATCTAACCCCACCATTACACAGGTCAGTGTCACGGCTTTGTAGACAGACTTATATAACCCCACCATTACACAAGTCAGTGACAGGGCTTGGTAGCCAGACTTATATAACCCCACCATTACACAAGCCAGTGTCAGGGCTTGAAAGCCAGACTTATGTAACCCAACCATTACACCAGTCAGTGTCAGGGCTTTGTAGACAGACTTATATAACCCCACCATTACACAAGTCAGTGTCAGGGATTGACAGCCATACTTATATAACCCCACCATTACACAAGTCAGTGTCAGGTCTTGATAGCCAGACTTATATAACCCCACCATTACACAATACTGTGACAGGGCTTGGTAGTCAGACTTATATATAATCCTTCCATTACACAAATCAGTGACAGAGCTTGGAAGCCAGACTTATATAATCCTATCATTACACAAATCAGTGTCAGGGCTTTGTAGCCAGACTTATATAACCCACCATTACACAAGTCAGTGTCAGGGCTTGATAACCAGACTTATATAACTCCACTATTACACAAGTCCTCGACAGGGCTTGGTAGTCAGACTTCTATAACCCCACCATTACACAAGTTAGTGACAGGGCTTGGTAGCCATACTTATATAATCCCACCATTACACAAGTCAGTGCCAGGGCTTGACAGCCATACTTATATAACCCCACCATTACACAAGTCAGTGTCAGGTCTTGATAGACAGACTTATATAATCCCACTATTACACAAGTTAGTGACAGGGCTTGGTAGCCATACTTATATGATCCCACTATTACACAAGTCAGTGACAGGGCTTGGTAGCCAGACTTATATAACTCCACCATTACACAAGTCAGTGTCAGGGCTTGGTAGTCAGACTTATATAACTACCCAATTACACAGGTCAGTGTCAGGGCTTGGTAACCAGACTTCTATAACCCCACCATTGCACAAGTCAGTGTCAGGGCTTAGTAGTCAGACTTATATAACTTCACTATTACACAGGTCAGTGACATGGCTTGGTAACCAGACTTCTATAACCCCACCATTGCACAAGTCAGTGTCAGGGCTTGGAAGCCAGACTTATGTAACCAAACCAGTACACCAGTCAGTGTCACGGCTTGATAGCCAGACTTATGTTATCCCACCATTGCACAAGTCAGTGACAAGGCTTGGTAGTCAGACTTATATAATCCCCCCATTACACAAGTCAGTGCCAGGGCTTGACAGTCATACTTATATAACCCCACCATTACACAAGTCAGTGACATGGCTTGGTAGCCAGACTTCTATAACCCCACCATTACACAATTCAGTATCAGGGCTTGGAAGCCAGACTTATGTAACCAAACCAGTACACCAGTCAGTGTCACGGCTTGATAGCCAGACTTATGTTATCCCACCATTGCACAAGTCAGTGACAGGGCCTGGTAGTCGGACTTATATAATCCTACCATTACACAAGTCAGTGACAGGGCTTGGTAGTCAGACTAATATAACCCCACCATTACACAAGTCAGTGACATGGCTTGGTAGCCAGACTTATATAATCCCACTATTACACAAGTCAGTGACAGGGCTTGATAAGCAGACTTATATTATCCCACCATTGCACAAGTCAGTGACAGGGCTTGGTAGCCGGACTTATATAATCCTACCATTACACAAGTCAGTGACAGGGCTTGATAAGCAGACTTATATTAGCCCACCATTGCACAAGGCAGTCACAAGGCTTGGTAGTCAGACTTATATAATCCCCCCATTACACAAGTCAGTGCCAGGGCTTGACAGCCATACTTATATAACCCCGCCATTACACAAGTCAGTGTCAGGTCTTGATAGACAGACTTATATAATCCCACTATTACACAAGTTAGTGACAGGGCTTGGTAGCCATACTTATATAATCCCACCATTACACAAGTCAGTATCAGGGCTTGATAGTCAGACTTATATAACCCCCCTATTACACAAGTCAGTGACAGGTCTTGGTAGCCAGACTTGTATAACCCCACCATTACACAAGTCAGTGACAGGGCTTGGTAGTCAGACTAATATAACCCCACCATTACACAAGTCAGTGTCAGGTCTTGATAGACAGACTTATATAATCCCACTATTACACAAGTCAGTGACAGGGCTTGATAAGCAGACTTATATTATCCCACCATTGCACAAGACAGTGACAAGGATAACTCCACCATTACACAAGTCAGTGTCAGGGCTTGACAGCCATACTTATATAACCCCGCTATTACACAAGTCATTGACAGGGCTTGGTAGCCAAACTTCTATAACCCCACCATTACACAATTCAGTGTCAGGGCTTGGTAGCCAGACTTATATAATCCTACCGTTACACAAGTCAGTGACAGGGCTTGGTAGTCAGACTAATATAACCCCACCATTACACAAGTCAGTGTCAGGGCTTGGTAGTCAGACTTATATAACTACCCAATTACACAGGTCAGTGTCAGGGCTTGGTAGTCAAACCTATATAACTCCACCATTGCACAAGTCAGTGTCAGGGTTTAGCAGTCAGACTTATATAACTTCACTATTACACAGCCATACTTATATAACCCCACCATTACACAAGTCAGTGTCAGGGCTTGACAGCCATACTTATATAACCCCGCTATTACACAAGTCGTTGACAGGGCTTGGTAGCCAAACTTCTATAACCCCACCATTACACAATAGACTTATATAATCCTACCGTTACACAAGTCAGTGACAGGGCTTGGTAGTCAGACCTATATAACTCAACCATTGCACAAGTCAGTGTCAGGGCTTAGTAGTCAGAATGATATAACCCCACCATTACACAAGTCAATGACATGGCTTTGTAGCCAGACTTATATAATCCCACCATTACACAATTCAGTGTCAGGGCTTGGTAGCCAGACTTATATAATCCCACTATTACACAAGTCAGTGCCAGGGCTTGGTAGCCAGACTTATATAATCCTATCATATACTTATATAACCCCGCTATTACACAAGTCGTTGACAGGGCTTGGTAGCCAAACTTCTATAACCCCACCATTACACAATAGACTTATATAATCCTACCGTTACACAAGTCAGTGACAGGGCTTGGTAGTCAGACCTATATAACTCAACCATTGCACCTTTGTAGCCAGACTTATATAACCCCATCGTTACACAAATTAGTGTCAGGGCTTGATCGCCAGACTTATATAACCCCATCGTTACACAAATTAGTGTCAGGGCTTGATAGCCAGACTTATATAACCCCATCGTTACACAAATTAGTGTCAGGGCTTGATAGCCGGACTTATATAACCCCACCATTACACAAGTCAGTGTAAGGGCTTGACAGCCATACTTATATAACCCCGCTATTACTCAAGTCGTTGACAGGGCTTGGTAGCCAAACTTCTATAACCCCACCATTACACAATAGACTTATATAATCCTACCGTTACACAAGTCAGTGACAGGGCTTGGTAGTCAGACTAATATAACCCCACCATTACACAAGTCAGTGTCAGGGCTTGGTAGTCAGACTTATATAACTACCCAATTACACAGGTCAGTGTCAGGGCTTGGTAGTCAGACTTATATAACTACCCAATTACACAGGTCAGTGTCAGGGCTTGGTAGTCAGACTTATATAACTACCCAATTACACAGGTCAGTGTCAGGGCTTGGTAGTCAGACTTATATAACTACCCAATTACACAGGTCAGTGTCAGGGCTTGGTAGTCAAACCTATATAACTCCACCATTGCACAAGTCAGTGTCAGGGTTTAGCAGTCAGACTTATATAACTTCACTATTACACAGCCATACTTATATAACCCCACCATTACACAAGTCAGTGTGAGGGCTTGACAGCCATACTTATATAACCCCGCTATTACACAAGTCGTTGACAGGGCTTGGTAGCCAAACTTCTATAACCCCACCATTACACAATTCAGTGTCAGGGCTTGGAAGCCAGACTTATGTAACCCAACCATTATACCAGTCAGTGCAAGGGCTTGACAGCCAGACTTATATATAATCCCACCATTACACAAGCCAGTGACAGGGCTTGGTAACCAGACTTCTATAGCCCCACCATTACACAATTCAGTGTCAGGGCTTGAAAGCCAGACTTATGTAACCCAACCATTACACCAGTCAGTGCCAGGGCTTGATACCCAGACTTATGTAATCCCACCATTGCACAAGTCAGTGTCAGGGCTTGGTAGTCGGACTTATATAATGCTACCATTACACAAGTCAGTGACAGGGCTTGGTAGTCAGACTTATATAATCCCA
>NW_018407490.1:86199-89159 GCF_002113885.1 Mizuhopecten yessoensis
GTATATATATACCCACCATTACACAGGTCAGTGTCAGGGCTTGATAGCCAGACTTATATAATCCCACCATTACACAGGTCAGTGTCAGGGCTTGGTACCCAGACTTATATAATCCCACCATTACACAAGTCAGTGTCAGGGCTGGTACCCAGACTTATATAACCCCACCATTGCTCAAGTCAGTGACAGGGCTTGGTACCCAGACTGATATAATCTCACCATTGCACAAGTCAGTGACAGGGCCCGGTAGCCAGACTTATATAATCCCACCATTACACAGGTCAGTGTCAGGGTTTAATAGCCAGCCTTTATAATCCCACCATTACACAAGTCAGTGTCAGAGCTTGGTACCCAGACTTATATAATCCCACAATTACACATGTCAGTGACATCGCTTGGTAGCCAGACTTATGTTATCCCACCATTGCACAAGTCAGTGACAGGGCCTGGTAGTCGGACTTATATAATCCTACCATTACACAAGTCAGTGACAGGACTTGATAGGCAGACTGATATAATCCCACCATTACACAAGTCAGTGACAAGGCTTGGTAGTCAGACTTATATAATCCCACCATTACACAAGTCAGTATCAGGGCTTGGTAGCCAGACTTATATAATCCTATCATTACAAAAGTCAGTGTCAGGGCTTGGTAGCCAGACTTGTATAACCCCACCATTACACAAGTCGATGCCAGGGCTTGGTAGCCAGACTTATATAATCCTACCGTGACACAAGTCAGTGACAGGGCTTGGTAGTCAGACTATTATAATCCCACCATTACACAAGTCAGTGTCAGGGCTTCGTAGTCAGACTGATATTATCCCACCATTACACATGTCAGTGACAGGGCTTGGTAGCCAGACTGATAAAATCCCACCATTACACAAGTAAGTGACAGGACTTGGTAGCCAGACTTATATAAACCCACCATTACCCAAGTCGGTGACAGGGCTTGGTAGCCCGACTTATATAATCCCACCACTATATCTATGCCTTATATAATGATAAAATCCCACCATTCCACAAGTAAGTGACAGGCCTTGGTAGCCAGACTTATATAATCCCACCATTACACAAGTCAGTGACAGGGCTTGATAGCCAGACTGATAAAACCTAATAAAATCCAACCATTATATATATACCTAATCTAATACCACCACTATATCTATACCTAATCTAATCCCACCATTAGATAGATAGATAGATATTCTTTATTTCCTCTTGCATAAGAGATTATACACATAAAGACACATTTCACATATTACAGAATATCGGGAAACATCTACAGAACAGAGTTCATATCTTTCAAGAGGTGTTTAATATTGGTGGCTACTGTTAGCATAAGTTGCTCCCATTCGTCATCTGGTAGTGATACTTTAGTTCGTTCTCCAAGAAGGAAGTTTGTTTGGTCGCTTTCTTCCAAAAATGAGAAGTCAGCGTATGAATTCACATTTATACAGTCTACAACTTTCTCTAAAACCATATCTCTACTATGAAATAGGGCTGGACATAAGATGACAAAGTGTGTCACAATATCATTACTTTCCTTCGAGCACAGTTTACAAACAACGTCAGTGTTCTCCCAAGTAAATGATAATTTGAGGATATACACTATGTCCCACGTAAACGGTCTATATTTCAAGCTTAGAAGTAACAACGGGCTAGGGCCTCGTGTCGTATGGATCACAGAGTAACGTCGGAGTTCGTGTTTTTCACTCAACTTTTCTCTCCATTTATTGTAATACCGGTCTGACATAAATTTGTCAATAAAGCGTTTCTATGCGTATTTTGGTTTAGTTATTGGGCTAACGCTAAAGTCTCTGAATAGACACTGTATTTTAAATTTCATGAATGTTTTGCAAACGTCTGGAATAAATCCTCGTTGGTTTACCGATGAATATCCATACAAAAAACTACTCATTCTAACAATAAAAACGAGTTTCCACATAAAATCAATAATTCCATTACAGAGCTTGTTCCAGAACATCAACTTTTTACTTTCGATTTCCTTTGCTATATCGTATATGCCTAGACATTGAGTTGTAATGGCAGTCGATGAACGTTTTGGTAGCCCTAGACAGCGCCGACAGGCGTATCGTTGGGTGCGTTCTAGTAAGTCCGCAGATGTCTGGTTGTAGTCGTTCCATAACTCACATCCGTATGTCATACCAGGTTTGATTATGCGCTTTATAATGGTAACACCTGTGAGCGGATTTAGTCCATATGGGTGTAATCCGATACCTAATAGCGAGTTTAAAACTTTCCTTCCTTTAGAACAAGATTCGGTTATGCCGGTATTCGACTGTAGACTTCTGGTGAAGTGTATTCCAGCACATTTATTACAATCAGACCACGGCAGAATTTTGTCCCCCAGCGTACATGGTATTAGGCAATTTCCAGCATTGGACTTGCTCTGACTAGTTGTAAATTCCATCACTGAACTTTTTGAATGGTTATAGTTGAGTTTCCGTTTGCTAGCATATGAATACACCACATCTAGTTGTTTTTGCACTAAACATTTGGACGCTGCAAGCAATAACGTATCATCCGCTAAGAAAACGCACGGGATGTGATGACTCCCGAGTCTCAGCCCTTGATTAAGCTCGTCTAGATGAACGATCAAATCGTTTATAACAATTAAAAAACACCACGAGGATAATGTCCTTCCCTGACCTACTCCCTGTAAAATAGGGTATTTATCACTCCTTTTCCCTTCGTATAAGACTGAAGAGTACACATCTTGAAATGAATCGAAGAGTAACCGCCAAAATTGTCCGTTAAAGCCGATATTATATAGCTTGTACATAAGTCCCTCAATCCACACACTGTTGAATGCCTTTTGATTGTCCAGGAAGGCGGCAAAATCTTTCAATCCACGCTCTACGTAGTGAGCAATTGATTCCTGTACTATAAAGGCAGCCGTGATACTACCGCATTGCGGGCGAAATCCCTGCTG
>NW_018407490.1:89689-93074 GCF_002113885.1 Mizuhopecten yessoensis
TCATTTCCGCGTGTAGTAATTTGACAGTTCCATAGTTCCAATATGGCTTTAAATAATGTCTGTACTTTTTATAAGGAAGTGTTGACTCTGCAGCTTTTTCCAATGCTTGCACTATATCACAGGCACGCACATCAATATCGGGTGAGTCGGACACATATATAGAGCCTAGTAACGATTCTGTAACTTGTTGATAGTTTCGGATATGCTCATCGTCTATTGCTTTCCAGTTAACCGAGCGAAGAGGCATATGGTCAGTACATCTTGCTAGTTCAGCGCGAATCACGATTTTAATTGGTAAGTGATCTGACACGTTCAAAAAATGGTCGACGCATATCGTACATGAGTCAACTAGATCTATTTTTGAGTCACACAAAAGTATATGGTCAATCATACTCACGGTGTTGCCATCTCCTGAGAGGTAAGTATAGTTCCCGCCAGAGGACCAAGTCTGAGAATTGACAGAGGTAAGTTGTCTCTCTTGCATGAACTTCTCTAATAGTTTTCCTTTACTGTTTGATTCGGTATGATCTTTATCACCAAACTGCTGGGAAATTTGAGCATTAAAATCACCCAAAACAATTACAGTTCCCTCTTCAACGTATCGATCATACAAATCGGATAAAATGTCGATCGATTCAATATATTTAGCTGTAGACACGTTTGATGAAGGCATAAGTACACCAAAGACGAAAACGTAGGAGTTAGCTGTTTTAATACGAACACCAATAATCCTGTCACTTCCATCATGCAGTGACGGTGAAACACGTAGTCGTTTATTCCACAGTATAGCTACTCCGCCGAAACCCCGACCATTTCTATTCTCTAGTTCCAGGGGTATCCTGTTATCATGTCTACCGAATACTTTAAAATTGGTATCGATTGTGTTCAGGAACCCGATTTGTTCAGGCATTAACCAATGTTCCACTATAACACAAATATACAAGTGTTCTAATGTGTCACACATATAAGGTGTACCGTACATGACACCACGCATGTTCCACGATTGAATATTCATACTGACGGTCACCAGTAGAATAAGTATAGTTATTCTAATCGCAGCCATTGCCGAAATCGTTCCAGCTAGCTGTGTAATCGCGTTCGTATTGGTCATGCCTGTTTCTACTGCTGTAGCCATCGTATGCATTGTAAGTTTGGTTGTATCCTTTTGAATTGTCACTGTATTGGTTTCGCGAATCACGCCTTTCAGTGCGCTCGTACCAATCTCTAACAAGAACGCCTTCCGGCCAGAAGTGATTTTGTATTGCTGTTTCATACTCGCTTTCAAGACCGTGCAGACGTGCTGTATAGTTAGGATCGTCGGTATTCCAGAACTTCAAGATTTTAACATGTGGCACGTTAACACCGTATTGTTCTGCGTCTGAGATAATCGAGTCTATCACTTCGTCATTTGATCCATTTCCCTTTATTCTTGACTTCAGCAGTCTTTTTGTTCTTTGTTTCCGCGAAACGCCTTTAAAATTGTACTTCGATCGTGTGGCGGTATCGTTCTGTGTTTGACGGGGTTTAGGTTTGCCATGTTTTATAGCTGCTGCATAAGAATCATACTCGAGGTGACCATGCGATATATAACCCCACCATTACACAAGTCAGTGTCAGGGCTTGATAGCCAGACTTATATAATCCCACCACACTATAACACAAATAAACAAGTGTTCTAATGTGTCACTCATATAAGGTGTACCGTACGTGACACCACGCATGTTCCCCGATTGAATATTCATACTGACGGTCACTAGTAGAATAAGTATAGTACTTATATAACCCCACCATTACACAGGTCAGTGTCAGGGCTTGGTACCCAGACTTATATAACCCCACCATTGCTCAAGTCAGTGACAGGGCTTGGTACCTAGACTGATATAATCTCACCATTGCACAAGTCAGTGACAGGGCCCGGTAGCCAGACTTATATAATCCCACCACTATATCTATACCTTATATAATCCCACCACTATATCTATACCTTATCAGGGGCGGGCGTTCCCGTATCCATAGGGGCGGGCGTTCCCGTATTCACAGGGGCGGGCGTTCCCGTATTCATAGGGGCAGGCGTTCCCGTATCCATAGGGGCGGGCGTTCCCCTATTCATAGGGGCGGGCGTTCCCGTATTCATAGGGGCGGGCGTTCCCGTATTCATAGGGGCAGGCGTTCCCGTATCCATAGGGGCGGGCGTTCCCGTATCCATAGGGGCAATGTTAATGTCGTGCTGATGTGTACTATTTATACTCGTGTCGCGAGTTACCTTCGGTTCTACTTTATTATGTCTGTCTCTGTAGCACAGCACTCCTCGTATATCGCTGCTCTGACTATCTCCTTCGATATAGTGAAACAGAATATTTATATCGTCTAATAGCTTATCAACCAGTGTCACGCTTCCACCTTTCCTACGATTCACAAGCGTTCCTTTTGGAGTAGTAGGATATTTGCTCGCAGCCGTATCATATAATGCCTGACTTGCATTCAGTAAGTCGTCGATGTCTCCATTATATATCTTTCTTATTTTGTCTTTAAATGCCGATTTGTCTAGCGGTCCGGTCCGGCAATTGTGCTGATATGTTCGTAAATGCCTCTGTCTATTTGGGTAGATGTCAAACTTACATCACTCGAATTAAGTACCGTTTTTAAATGGATAATGCTGTCATCCAAGTTCTCATTCATACTGGCGTTTTCTGTCCGATTGTTTAAATTGAATATAATACCAGCACTATATATTAACCTAATATAATCCAACCATTATATCTATACCTAATCTAATCCCAATATTATGTCTGTACCTAATCTAATACCACTACTATATCTATACCTAATCTAATCCCACCACTATATCTATACCTTNTTAGTCAGACTTGTATAACCCCACCATTACAAAAGTCGATGACAGGGCTTGGTAGCCAGACTTATATAATCCTACCGTTACACAAGTCAGTGACAGGGCTTGGTAGTCAGACTAATATAACCCCAACATTACACAAGTCAGTGTCAGGGCTTGGTAGCCAGACTTATATAATCCTATCATTACAAAAGTCAGTGCCAGGGCTTTGTAGCCAGACTTTTATAACCCCATCGTTACACAAATTAGTGTCAGGGCTTGGTAGCGAGACTTATATAATCGTACCGTTACACAAGTCAGTGACAGGGCTTGGTAGTCAGACTAGTATAACCCCACCATTACACAAGTCAGTGTCAGGGCTTGGTAGTCAGACCTATATAACTCCACCATTGCACAAGTCAGTTTCAGGGCTTAGTAGTCAGAATGATATAACCCTGCACAAGTCAGTGTCAGGGCTTAGTAGTCAGAATGATATAACCCCACCATTCAACAAGTCAATGACATGGCTTGGTAGCCAGACTTATATAATCCCAC
>NW_018407490.1:101638-147059 GCF_002113885.1 Mizuhopecten yessoensis
CTGTACCTAATATAAGCACACCATTATATCTACCTAATACTATTCCACCACTATATATATACCTAATATAATCACACCATTATATCTACCGAATATTATTCACCATTATATATGTACCTTAAATAATCACACCATTATATCTACCTAATATTATTCACCATTACATATGTACCTAATATTCTCACACCATTATATCTACCTAATATTATTCCACCATTATATATGTACCTAATATAATCACACCATTATATCTACCTAATATTATTCCACTATTATATATGTACCTAATACAATCACACCATTATATCTACCTAATATTATTCCAACATTATATATGTACCTAATATAATCACACCATTATATCTACCTAATATTATTCCATCACTATATATGTACTTATCTAATTCCACAACTAAATCGCTTCTTTTAGATGAACGTAACAAACTCAAATAAGATAGCACAATTATCACCAGGAAATAGATACAGTAATCATAAACTGGTAATAAATACAGTAATTATAACCTGGTAATAGATACAGTTTTATAATCATGTAACATATACAGTAATTATCAGTTGGTTATAGATACAGCAAAAATAAGCTGGTTATAGATACAGTAATTATAGCTAGGAAATAGATACAGTAATTATAACCTGGTAATAGATACAGTTTTACAATCATGTAACATATACAGTAATTATCAGCTGGTTATAGATACAGCAAAAATAAGCTGGTTATAGATACAGTAATTATAGCCAGGTAATAGGTACAGTAATTATCAGCTGGTAATAGATACAGTAATCATAAATTGGTAACAGATACAGTAATTATAGCCAAGTAAAAGATACAGTAAATATAATCAAGTAATACATACAGTAATTATAGCCAGGTAATAGATACAGTAATTATAATCTGGTTATAGATACAGTAATTATAGCCAAGTAATAGATACAGTAATTATAATCTGGTTATAGATACAGTAATTATAGCCAGATAATAGATACAGTAAATATTTCCACTCAATATATTTCTCTTTTACAAAAAAAGGAAAGAAAATTACATCTAGCAAAGTATATAACTTAGATAACACACGATCCCTGTTTTACATATTCTAATTGTTACAGAATTCCACGGGACCGAACTATGAAGTCGGATACCACAGTGAGACGGACAAAGTAAAGCGCAACACGTTTATGAGTTAATATTGAAATAATGTCCTAAACACTAACATAGAATCAGTGAGGATACGATCTTTTCTTTACAATTTTCAAACCAGCAAATGAATCATTGTGCAAGACATGGTATAAAGTTCACAGCATAAACTTCCAACTCCTTACAGAGCTAATTATATATTATAAGTTCAGAAACGCTATAAATATTCATTACGTTTAAGTACAGAACACGAGTTCCAAAAGCATATCAATTCCATTAAACAACCATCAGCGACATTATTAATAATATAAAACAGGTTAAAATCACAACCTTTATCATTTTGTGACAATGATATCAGCTCAAGGGCCAGATAAAAGGTCGCGCCAAGGACGATGAAGGGTAGCATATTCCAAATTTATCATATTTTACCAGTGATATTTAAGAAATTATCTATTTAGAAAAAAACATTCAACAATTCTAGCACTGCCCAACCACGTACTCATTTACAGCTAAGTAGACTGGAACAAGCGGAGTAAAGTATCTTGTTCAAATATAGAACACAGTGCCGTGACGTGACTCGAACTCGTAACCCTTCAGTCACGAGCCCGGCGTCCTACCACTAGACTATCGTGCCTTCCTTCAGTCACGGGCCCGGCGTCCTACCACTAGCCTATTGTGCCTCCCTTCAGTCACGGGCCCAGCGTCCTCCCACTAGACTATCGTGCCTTCCTTCAGTCACGGGCCCGGCGTCCTACCACTAGCCTATTGTGCCTCCCTTCAGTCACGGGCCCAGCGTCCTACCACTAGACTATCGTGCCTTCCTTCAGTCACGGGCCCGGCGTCCTACCACTAGACTATCGTGCCTCCCTTCAGTCACGAGCCAGGCGTCCTACCACTAGACTATCGTGCCTCCCTTCAGTCACGGGCCCGGCGTCCTACCACTAGTCTATTGTGCCTCCCTTCAGTCACGGGCCCAGCGTCCTACCACTAGACTATCGTGCCTTCCTTCAGTCACGAGCCCGGCGTCCTACCACTAGACTATCGTGCCTCCTGAATGAGTAGGATGAGTCTGTACATCTTTTCTACATACACTAAGGTATGATATATAGAGGATCTGCAACGAGTGTTCATGTAATATTGAATTTATTGACGAGTTTATTAATTTCATATGAAATTAATAAACGAATTTAATAAATTCGATATTACATGAACACGAGTGTTAGATTCTATTTATTATATAATTCGAGAAACACTCTTTTTCTTGACAGTCTCCTCTATATAAATCGTACCGATGGCGGACGTAAAACCTATCAATCAATCAACCTGACGAAAGGACGCATTACATGCATTTTGTTTGGAGCTCGCTGCGCCACAAAACATAGTTCAGAAACTACTTCCCGTGAACCCTTTCAATGAACAAACAATTATTTAGGTTTTCTTCATTAAGCAATGCTATAATAATTATCATAACAACATTAATATTTTTTTATACGAAAACCATTCAACGAATTGGCGTTTACGAAAATATCAGTGACGTCACATATTTGGCACAACGGCGCATGCACTGTCAAGGTAAAGGTCATCACAATACACATCGAAGTCTGCACTTTTCAAAAGTTTACAGTGAATGGAATGATTGTCACTCTCTATAACACAAGCGCATTTCTTTGGAGAGTGTTGTTGGTGAATGTGAACCTCGATGTTTCCGCCTGTCACTGAGCCAGAAAATATACTCTGGAATCCGTCATGAAACTGGAACACTGATGAAGTTGACCAGTTACACGTGGTTGATTGTGTGTATGTCGGAGAAGTTCAAGTGGAATTTGAACATGCAAGTGTTGAATTTGTGTGAAACTAACACTCGTGTTTATATAATATTGAATTTATTTCACTCGTTTCTTTTATTTTATTCTCCCAGTGAATATGACCTGTTTCCCACGGTGGCACGACTCATTTGTATGTTTGTTGTACGTGTGCTATATCGTTTTTTATTGAACGGCAATATTGCACGGAAATAGCCTATATTATATAATAATCTATTAAATAACAAAACCGAACTCATAAGATAAAAGTATAGCACAGTGATAACATTATCAGAGAAAAGTGTTGTTAGAGATACCTTAACGAGTGACGGTTGTTTTTGTCACTCTAACAAGTGTTATTTGTACCTCTGTACCTTTTGAAGATTAGCTATCAAAAGTGAGATAAAATTGGCAGCTGAACAAATATTTCTCTCTCCTTTATGTATACAAGATATGTGTGTCATTTCTACTTAACGACAGACACACATATTGTGATAAGTATATTCCATATGGACACACAAGCTGACCTCTGCTTCGTGAATCACCCTTTTCTATATCATAATTAGGGACTGTGTTAAAGAAGTTGTTTAAGTGTGACACTCTCAGTATCTTGTCAGCTGGTGTTCTAAAGAGTGACGTAATTTCGATGTGATCCGTGACGTAATTAAACTGAAAAAGATCAGCAGCAGAATATCTCTATAAAACACAACTGACATTGCCTCGTTTAAATAACCAATTACAATCAAATTTGCTGTGCAGCTTTTGCATACCCTTTGTTTAAGTTTGCCTTTGACAAAATACTTTCTTCGCTCCTTCCAAATTTGTTTTAGATTTATTTCGATATTTAGAAAAGCTACTATATCTATTTTTACTTTCGAGTTGTAATTGATTATTATAATAGACTTCCCGTGAAAGCGATGGTAGAAAAGTGTCGATCGTTAATCAGGTTTGGGGAACATGGCAAGCGTCGGATCTGACTTAAAATCCTTGATTACAAGTTCAAGTTCTTAATTACTTTGAGTCTTTCGACTCATCAGTTACAAGTAACAAATGTGCAATATTTGCAGTGCAATATACAAAATAACATTACACAACGTTTGGAGAGTGCAACGCACCTTTTTGTTATAATTGGGTTCTTCTCTCGAATTTGCAAATTTAATTTATTTCCCTAAGTTTGTTATTTCTTTTGTATTTTTCACACACCTCGTAGTCCTATCAATTTAAATATGCTTG
This sequence comes from Mizuhopecten yessoensis, assembly GCF_002113885.1. Classification (NCBI taxonomy): domain Eukaryota; kingdom Metazoa; phylum Mollusca; class Bivalvia; order Pectinida; family Pectinidae; genus Mizuhopecten; species Mizuhopecten yessoensis. The sequence goes on from NW_018407490.1 coordinate 105,824, forward strand.
GCTTTTTAATGTAAAAAGTTTTCAAAAATCGCTCACTATTTTGAGGGAAAATAATTTTGACCTTTTAAATGCGTAATCACTCTTGGTGCTAATCCTTGTTGTGACCTATCACACTGTGATAGCATTCATGTTATCACAACTGTTTCTGTGTTTGATGCAATGTTTATCATTGACAAAATTCACGTAGTTATAAGCTAACACACATCATTTACCTTTGTTAGTTTATTTACTGGAAGGGTATAACATTCTACGAAACATCAGCTGTTATATTGTAAATGTCAACAATATACTGGGTGTTATTCCTTTGGGCAAAGTTCACTCTCAGTAATTGCTTAGAATGGTCATTATTTTCTTTATAAAACAGAATTCTGAATCCTTTAGAAATATTATACGGCTTTCATGTTTGGTGTTAAAAATATTAGATTTTAAGAGAACACGACGTGTCGTTAAGAATATTGACAGATCTGCTGATTTCGATAATCACATTGTTTCTACTACACACCTCGTTCTACGAAGTCTGGTATTAAGTTTTTGTTTCGATTCTCCATTAAATAGTATATAACGTCCGTGATACTGCGAGATAACAGTAGACGTTGTACCTTACGTATCTTATTTAATCATCAACTAAGGCATTTGGCGTCAATACGTGTTACACAAACAAACACACAAGATGATCGCCGGGATTCTCTCAGTCTTCGTTGGGGTTTGTCTTTTAGGTAAGTAAGACCAGCAGTGCTAGCATAATAGGTACTAACCTCGTATGTCAATACATCCATATTTAAATCGATTATGATATGGGTGTATTCACAGACGGGGCTTGTACCTGTGCTAGCATCCAAACATCTCGGTAAATTGGGTCGGCGATGCAATATAGAGTGCTGTTTCGGGTTAAAATCCCCCTCTTTTATCATGATCTGAAAACTAATTAATAAAATTATTACAAATATTCAAATCTAATGAAAATTCTGTAAAAGTTTTTTTTTTATATGAAATGATAATGATATTGCCAAGTATTATAAGCTTCTGTCAAGATATGTACAGTTTATCTTATAATTTTTACTCATATCTGTTTTGTTTTCTTGCCTTTAATAACGTAATGGAAAACAAAGCGGCATCATTTAAAAAAATGGAAATGTTATCAACCTTATTTAACAAAGAAAATCAGTGCTGGACCCGTTTTTAATCTACAGTGTACGGGACGTCTGGATTTGAGTGCTGCATAGCCCATTATGGAGATCCTCTAGTCCAGGACAATGACGCGATGTGGTGTGCGGATTACTGCTGTCACGTGCCCACCATGTACTACTGTTGTGATGATATACTTCTCCAGGCGGACAGCTCGGACCGAGAGGGTACATGCGCCGACTACTTTCACCAGCATATGTGAGAGCAAACATTTATATATATGTACATTGTATATGCTATTCAATATTTCAGAAAAACTATGTAGCATACAAACAAATCTTTATTTAGATATCATAATTGCTTTTCATATGAAATGTGAACGAAGTATAACTTATCTCTAAGTTTAAAAGTTTAAAAAGTGGGGGGAGGGGGGATGATAAAAAAGGACATAAAATATACTTGTTGAGAACTGATCAAGAAATTAAGTAAGACATAAATGTAAACTGTGCCAGGAAGTAACAGGTAAGTTTAGAGTGGGCGACGCCAGTCCCTACCCCCCGTGTTAGTATGTTGGTAGTATCTAATTGTTACTGTGGTGTGTTACAGTTGGGTACCTATCCTTATCGCAATTGCTTGTGCCGCAGCGATCATTGCCTGTTGCTGCTGCTGCTATTGCTGTTGTTGTAGACAGGGCCAAAGAGGCGGTGGCACCGTTTTCATCCCCAACACCGGATCTGCTCCGAGTAAGTTGATTTTCTGATAAGCACTTTTTATATATCCCCTATGAATGAAGGGAGACATATTATTTTAGCATTGGTTTTCCTTCTTCTTGTTTTTCTTGTTCTAACAATATCCTGTCCGGGCCATAACTTTTGTTTAAATTGTTAAACATTATTGTGTTTTGTACCCAACAGATGTGACGGTAGTGAACTCGTCAACAAACAGTATGCAGAGCTCTACCAACAGTATGCCGAGCATGTATGTGCCACCTCCAACGGACCCCTACCGCGCAGGATACGAACAGGGCAAACAGTACTGAACCAGCAATACACTTCACATGTGATCTTATCGACCTGCCACTAACACTCTGTGATATCTTATATAATTTAAACACTTTTTATTTCGAAAATACAGATCCAACATGACTTAGTACGATTGAAATGATTTGACAACAACATAGTTTGTTTCCGAGATATCAGGCGGTAGGGCGAAACGTTTTATTTTAAAGAGTTTTATTCAAAAGCATTTCAATTGACATGAATATAAAGCTGTGTATTGATCAATTTTTGAAAGAGGGCCAAGCATCTTGTATTTAAAATGATCACCAAATCCAAGATGGCTGCCATTTTTAAATCTAGCAATACATAATGTGTGACAAAGTTATTGTGAATCAGGGGATGTTGAAAAGTAACTACTATAACATCGATGGGCTGATTTTGCTTATCATGGGCGCCAGGGCTTTTTTATGAGTAAGAACGTAAGCAAGTTCCAAACAACGTTGTCAGGTAGGTTTTGTCTTAAACATTTTAACGGAACCTAAGATTGTTTTAAGGCTTATATATCCCGTTTAAATTTGATAAGATCGGCTCACGTATTAATTAAGAGTTGTGAAAACGGTTAGTATTGGATTCCAATCTACCAGCCACTGTTCATGATTGCGTAAAGGAAACCGCATTTATGTTGGTTTATTTTACTGATGAAAGTGGATTCTGTCTAGTTCTTTATTTAACGTGACCAAGTAAGAGGTAATTGTGGGAACTAATGTATTACCTTAAATGGAACAAAAAGCAGACAGCGAGATAATTTTGCATGGAATAATCAAAGTTAGAGAATGCTGAGTATTCAAAATATTTACCTTTTGCTTCTAGTAAATATATAGAGCAACGGTTTTATCAATGTTAAATGCAGACTATTTTTATTTATTTTATTTCTTTTTTTCGCAATTTTATAAAATATACCAAAATGCGAAATCAATAATTACCTGATGATTGAAAGGGTAATTGTTTCCCTTTAATCGTAGCGTAAATTGCTTCGATGTACATGTAGATCAGTTTTGTTGAATTAATCAGATATGTTTTAAATCATACCATTTTTTTTTACATGTGCAGATATTTTAAAGTGCCATTTAGTGCATCAATTCGTATGATTTGATTAGTATTATTAATATTCAATAACAGCTTGTTGAATGCTTCTCACTTTCCAGTTTGAGCATTAAATTGTTAGGATTAATAGTCGTGTATGTGTGTTTATTTTAGTGTAATTATAATAAAATCCTCTATTCTTTCTATATGTTTTGCTGTTCTTTGTTGTGTTTTGTCTCTGAGTTACTTCCCTTGAAGAGGTATTATCTACCATTATAGGCATATCCACCAGTAGAAATTCTTCTTTTACATAAAGAAATGTATACAGGTGTTGAATAAACGAAGGTTTTTCATTGGTCATTGATATATGCTAATTTATTAATGTTCACAGGTAAAGGCCAATGTTGAGGTCACGACATGCAAGGAGACAATCCAATTTAGATACTGCCTGTTTGTAGATGATTTTAATATGCAAGGGAGATAAACGTTATATGTTTTCTAATACTTGTTTCGTATAGTCTGTTTCATGTTAGTTTTTCAAACTTGCTCCTAAAATGAACTTGTTGGAATTTATTTCTGCCACTTAAATTAAAATTTTAATACAAACATCAACAACACATATATAATTCATCATGTTAGTTTTTCAAACTTGCTCCTAAAATGAACTTGTTGGAATTTATTTCTGCCACTTAAATTAAAATTTTAATACAAACATCAACAACACATATATAATTCATCATGTTAGTTTTTCAAACTTGCTCCTAAAATGAACTTGTTGGAATTTATTTCTGCCACTTAAATTAAAATTTTAATACAAACATCAACAACACATATATAATTCATCATGTTAGTTTTTCAAACTTGCTCCTAAAATGAACTTGTTGGAATTTATTTCTGCCACTTAAATTAAAATTTTAATACAAACATCAACAACACATATATAATTCATCATGAATAGTAATCAGGTCAAGTACACTCTGCTGATTGAGCTTTATAGCTATAAAGACCTATGGTAGCAGTGTACAGTAGCGTACGGTGGCCATTGTGATACTTTTATAAATCAATAACCCCTGTAATAATACACATGTATCAAAATTAAAAAAAGAAAAATCAGCACTAAAATTGGCATATACATGATGAAGTGGACTATGTGGGCTTTATAATTTAAAAAAAAAATGAATATTTACAAATCTGTCTATACAACAAAAGCTCGCTTTTCCATGTAACCTTTTTTTTTTATAGAAACCTGAGTATTTCTGTTACCGAGTAGGCGACATTTAATTTCAGACAGGTTTTAAGGAAAAAATGACTACTTGCTGGGGTCAAATTAAAAATCATTATATTTTGCATTTTTTTGGTGTGTTTTGATGTGTTAACCATGGTTTTCACAAGTCCCAAATCTGGGAAAAACAGTTTTTGAAAAGAAAAATCAGTCTTCTAAACAAAATGTATTCAAAATATAGTTTATAAATATACATGTAGATATATTGAATCCAGGTTGAACCCACTATCCACGTTTATCCGAGACATGCCCTTCATTTTTAGGATCAAGCCATTTCTACCGTACTTAGCTACCTATATAGCTATATTACATTGTAGTTGTATTGAGCTATATTTTTCAGATTTAAATGTTTATTTTCATTTTTCATGAATGTAAAATTTCCATTTTTTTTTTGTTACATCATTACTTTTTAAAAAGAATATTTATATTTAAAGTCTCTTGTAATGATACAATCCTCTTTTAAAAGCGACTTTGCCGTTTTCCTTAAAAACGAAAATAACATGAAAACAGCTCAAAAAGCTATTTCAGATAGGTTAATGGAGCTAATATAGGTCTTTACAGCTATATAGCTCAATCGGTAGAGTGTACTGAACCTGGTAATTATGCATACATAATTGAGAGAATTCACCTTTGTAAACAAACATTTTTAAAAACGAACTATAGTGGGAAGGGAGGTAACGCGTACAGATTTGCAGTGCAACAATATAAAAATCCCTGTCAGTCTCAAACGGTTCTATATATCAATATGAAACTTGCGACAACAATAAACCATAACACATGATTTCGTATCATTGCTAGACTTTCTCCGACCATGCTCTTTATTGTAAACCAGTACAAAGAATATGCCGGTAACCAACGTCCTGAAGTTCGGTTGACTGCAAGTATTAGTGTCGTTAGTTAATTTATGGGAATGATAACGGACGAAACAAAACATGAATATAAAGAATAATATGTAAAGTTTACCCAGTGCCTTTCAAAACAAGATGTCATTGAAAGAATATATTAAATGCGATGTAAATGCACCAGCTTACCGGTCTCGCCAAAAGCATACAAAGTGTCATGACATAAACGGAAGTTAGGCAGTTTTCTTCCTTGCTATGCCATCTAGCGACAGGTGATATGCCTATACCATACGATGCCATTCATTTACAATTCCTGGATAGCAAGAGTAGGTCGGCTTTGAAAAGGTTCCTAATTTGACCCCATGATTCACTATTTCCTTACTTTTAATTTGTTTTCAACACTAGAACAACTGTAAGTTTAAAGGATCGTGGCAATATTTGTTTTAATACATCTGTAGCAAACGACTCAAACAAATATTCTTGAATACTGACAGTGGTAGGCCTATGATGTATTTAAAATTTATGTAGATATACGAAGATAGAAATTACCTGTTTGAACAAAATAAAAAGGTTGTAGATGCAGAAAGTCAAATATATGTAGACAGTAGAATAGTGGAAAACAGCGAGAATGGAAAGGTGTTTAAAAAGCCCTTTATAACGTTATAAAACAACTTTAGACTACAACAGAAGACTTATGGCGAAACTAGTATTTCATTTAATTTATACCAGAATAAATTCCAGCTACAAGGCTACGGCCGACCTTAGGGACTAATAGTCAACCCCATTGTTACGTAAAATAAAAACCAATTAGAAATGAATAAAAACACATTTTAAAAATCACATTGAAAATTTTGATGTAGGAAGCTACGCACCGTATGGCCATTTTGTCCATTCAGGACGAGTCATTGGTACTACAAATGAATGAAAACTCACATCAAAATTGTTCCGAAACATATGTGGAAGTGCTGGTTTAGGGAAAGGTGCATATAGCATTCTTAAATACCTTACAAATATACAACATTTAGCCTCAGCATTCCAGTTTATCATGTCATTATTGCATATTGATATTGTATTTCCTATAATAAAACCAACAAATGAATACCGAAGTGTCAACAAAACCATAATTTGGACTTAAAATCGATAAAACTAGGGCAATATGAACAAGGGAAAGATCAACACGGATACGTTTGAAAAAATGCAAGAAACTGCATGTTTCCTTTAAAGATCCTGATGGCGACCATAAAACGTCTTCATCAACCTGCATCTTTGGAAAACCTGTGTTGCAATCGACATATATCACTGAAACATGTAAAAATATATTCATTTGTTTAAAGATGTCTTTATTTGCCTTAAAAAAAAATATGTAAATATTAAAGAACGATAAATATATAACTACAAACACAAATCAGGTCTGTTGGGACGATATTACCACTGCCAAACTAAGCATTATTTGTGTGTGTAATTAGGGTGTCTCTTTCACTGCCCAAACTAAGTAGTGTTTGTGTGTGTAACTAGGGTGTCTCTATCACTGCCCGAAATCGGCATTGTTTGTATGTGTAATTAGGGTGACTCTATCACTGTCAAACTAAGTAGTGCTTGTGTGTGTAATTAGGGTGACTCTATCACAGTCAAACTAAGTAGTGTTTGTGTGTGTAATAATAGTGTCTCTATCACTGCCCAAACTAAGCTTTATTTGTGTGTGTAATTAGGATGTCTCTATCACTGCCCAAACTAAGCATTGTTTCTGTGTGTAATTAGGGTGTCTCTATCACTGCCCAAACTGAGTAGTGTTTGTGTGTGTAATTAGGGTGTCTCTATCACTGCCCAAACTAAGTAGTGTTTGGGTGGGTAATTAGGGTGTCTCTATCACTGCCCAAACTAAGTATTGTTTGTGTGTGTAATTAGGGTGACTCTATCACTGCCTAAACTAAGTAGTGTTTGTGTGTGTTATTAGGGTGTCTCTATCACTGCCCAAACTAAGTAGTGTTTGTGTGTGTTATTAGGGTGTCTCTATCCCTGCCCAAACTAAGTAGTGTTTGTGTGTGTAATTAGGGTGTCTCTATCACTGCCCAAACTGAGTAGTGTTTGTGTGTGTTATTAGGGTGACTCTATCACTGTCAAACTAAGAATTGTTTGTGAATGTAATTAGGGTGTCTCTATCACTGCCAAACTAAGTAGTGTTTGTGTGTGTAATTAGGGTGTCTCCATCACTGCCCAAAATAAGCAGTGTTTGTGTGTGTAATAAGGGTGTCTCTATCATTGCCAAACTAAGGATTGTTTCCGTGTGTAATTAGAGTGTCTCTATCACTACCAAACTAAGTAGTGTTTGTGTGTGTAATTAGGGTGTCTCTATCACTGCCCAAACTAAGTAGTGTTTGTGTGTGTAATTAGGGTGACTCTATCACTGTCAAACTAAGAATTGTTTGTGAATGTAATTAGGGTGTCTCTATCACTGCCAAACTAGGTAGTGTTTGTGTGTGTAATTAGGGTGTCTCTATCACTGCCAAACTAAGTAGTGTTTGTGTGTGTAATTAGGGTGTCTCCATCACTGCCCAAAATAAGTAGTGTTTGTGTGTGTAATAAGGGTGTCTCTATCATTGCCAAACTAAGTAGTGTTTCCGTGTGTAATTAGAGTGTCTCTATCACTACCAAACTAAGTAGTGTTTGTATGTGTGATTAGGGTGTCTCTATCACTGCCTAAACTAAGTAGTGTTTTTATGTGTTATTAGGGTGTCTCTATCACAGCCCAAACTAAGTAGTGTTTTTATGTGTAATAAGGGTGTCTCTCTCACTGCCCAAACTAAGCAGTGTTTGTGTGTGTAATAAGAGTGTCTCTATCACTACCAATCTAAGTAGTGTTTGTGTGTTTAATTAGGGTGTCTCAATCACGCCCAAACTAAGTAGTGTTTGTATGTGTGATTAGGGTGTCTCTAGCACTGCCCAAACTAAGTAGTGTTTTTATGTGTAATAAGGGTGTCTCTCTCACTGCCCAAACTAAGCATTGTTTGAGTGTGTAATAAGGGTGTCTCTATCATTGCCAAACTAAGTAGTGTTTGTTTGTGTAATTAGGGTGTCTCTCTCACTGCCCAAACTAAGCATTGTTTGTGTGTGTCATAAGCGTGTCTCTATCACTGTCCAAACTAAGTATTGTTTGTGTGTGTAATAAGGGTGTCTCTATAACTGCCCAAACTAAGTATTGTTTCTATGTGTAATTAGGGTGTCTCTCTCACTGCCCAAACTAAGCATTGTTTGTGTGCGTAATAAGGGTGTCTCTATAACTGCCCAAACTAAGTATTGTTTCTGTGCGTAATTAGGGTGTCTCTATTACTACCCAAACTAAGCCTTGTTTGTGTGTGTAATAAGAGTGTCTCTATCACTACCAAGCTAAGTAGTGTTTGTGTGTTTAATTAGGGTGTCTCAATCACGCCCAAACTAAGTAGTGTTTGTGTGTGTAATTTGGGTGTCTCTATCACTGCCTAAACTAAGTAGTGTTTGTATGTGTTATTAGGGTGTCTCTATCACTGCCCAAACTAAGCATTGTTTGTGTGCGTAATAAGGGTGTCTCTATCACTGCCCAAACTAAGGATTGCTTGCGTGTGTAATTAGGGTGTCTCAATCACTGCCAAAAACTAAGCATTGTTTGTGTGTGTCATAAGCGTGTCTCTATCACTGTCCAAACTGTTTGTGTGTGTAATTAGGGTGACTCTATCACTGCCTAAACTAAGTAGTGTTTGTATGTGTAATAAGAGTGTCTCTATCTAATTAGGGTGTCTCTATCACTGCCAAAAACTAAGCATTGTTTGTGTGTGTCATAAGCGTGTCTCTATCACTGTCCAAACTAAGGTTTGTGTGTGTAATAAGGGTGTCTCTATCACTGCCCAAACTAAGGATTGCTTGCGTGTGTAATTAGGGTGTCTCTATTACTACCCAAACTAAGCCTTGTTTGTGTGTGTAATAAGGGTGTCTCTATCACTGCCCAAACTAAGGATTGCTTGCGTGTGTAATTAGGGTGTCTCTATTACTACCCAAACTAAGCCTTGTTTGTGTGTGTAATAAGGGTGTCTCTATCATTGCCAAACTAAGTAGTGTTTCCGTGTGTAATTAGAGTGTTTCTATCACTACCAAACTAAGTAGCCAAACTAAGTAGTGTTTGTGTGTGATATTAGGGTGTCTCTATCACTGCCAAAAACTAAGCATTGTTTGTGTGTGTCATAAGCGTGTCTCTATCACTGTCCAAACTGTTTGTGTGTGTAATTAGGGTGACTCTATCACTGCCTAAACTAAGTAGTGTTTATATGTGTTATTAGGGTGTCTCTATCACTGCCCAAACTAAGCAGTGTTTGTGTGTGTAATTAGGGTGTCTCTATTACTACCCAAACTAAGCCTTGTTTGTGTGTGTAATAAGGGTGTCTCTATCACTGCCCAAACTAAGCATTGTTTGTGTGCGTAATAAGGGTGTCTCTATCACTGCCCAAACTAAGTCGTGTTTGTGTGTGTAATTTGGGTGTCTCTATCACACCCCAAACTAAGCATTGTTTGTGTGCGTAATAAGGGTGTCTCTATCACTGCCCAAACTAAGCATTGTTTGTGTGTGTCATAAGCGTGTCTCTATCACTGTCCAAACTACTCTATCACTGTCCAAACTAAGTAGTGTTTGTGTGTGATATTAGGGTGTCTCTATCACTGCCAAAAACTAAGCATTGTTTGTGTGTGTAATTTGGGTGTCTCTATCACTGTCCAAACTGTTTGTGTGTGTAATTAGGGTGACTCTATCACTGCCCAGACTAAGTAGTGTTTGTGTGTGTAATTAGGGTGTCTCTATCACTACCAAACTAAGTAGCCAAACTAAGTAGTGTTTGTGTGTTTAATTTGGGTGTCTCTATCACTGCCCAAACTAAGGATTGCTTGCGTGTGTAATTAGGGTGTCTCTATTACTACCCAAACTAAGCCTTGTTTGTGTGTGTAATAAGGGTGTCTCTATCACTGCCCAAACTAAGGATTGCTTGCGTGTGTAATTAGGGTGTCTCTATCACTGCCCAAACTAAGGATTGCTTGCGTGTGTAATTAGGGTGTCTCAATCACTGCCAAAAACTAAGCATTGTTTGTGTGTGTATAAGAGTGTCTCTATCACTGTCCAAACTAAGCATTGTTTGTGTGTGTAATAAGAGTGTCTCTATCACTGTCCAAACTAAGGATTGTTTCCGTGTGTAATTAGGGTGACTCTATCACTGCCCAAACTAAGTAGTGTTTGTGTGTGTAATTTGGGTGTCTCTATCACTGCCCAAACTAAGCATTGTTTGTGTGTGTAATAAGGGTGTCTCTATCACTGCCCAAACTAAGTATTGCTTGCGTGTGTAATTAGGGTGTCTCTATCACTGCCAAAAACTAAGCATTGTTTGTGTGTGTAATTTGGGTGTCTCTATCACTGCCCAAACTAAGCATTGTTTGTGTGTGTAATAAGCGTGTCTCTATCACTGTCCAAACTAAGTATTGTTTCTGTGTGTAATAAGAGTGTCTCTATCACTGTCCAAACTAAGTATTGTTTGTGTGTGTAATAAGGGTGTCTCTATCACTCCCCAAACTAAGTATTGCTTGCGTGTGTAATTAGGGTGTCTTATTGTTTCTGTGTGTAATTAGGGTGTCTCTATCACTGCCCAAACTAAGCATTGTTTGTGTGTGTAATAAGCGTGTCTCTATCACTGTCCAAACTAAGTATTGTTTGTGTGTGTAATAAGTGTGTCTCTATCACTGTCCAAACTAAGCATTGTTTGTGTATGTAATTAGGTTGGCTCTTCCACTGCTCAAAACATGTATTGTTTGTGTATGGATTATAGTGGCTCTATTACTGGCCAAACTAAGCATTGTTTGTGTATGTAATTAGGTTGGCTCTTCCGCTGCTCAAAGCATGTATTGTTTGTGTATGGATTATAGTGGCTCTATTATTGGCCAAACTAAGTATTGTTTGTGTGTGTAATAAGAGTGTCTCTATCACTGTCCAAACTAAGTATTGTTTGTGTGTGTAATTAGGGTGTATCTACCACTGCCGAAACTAAGTAGTGTTTGTGTATGTAATTAGGTTGGCTCTTCCACTGCTCAAAGCATGTATTGTTTGTGTATGGATTATAGTGGCTCTATTACTGGCCAAACTAAGCATTGTTTGTGTGTGTAATTAGGGTGGCTCTACCACTGCCCAAACTTTACTTTTCTCTGTCATAACAATGATTTGCCTGCTTGTTTAACATCCAGCGTGTGGCATTTTGCTGTCGATTGTTTGTTATACCGCATAATCAAATGTCTGCAAGACCACCTAGGCTTCCAGAGGACATTGTTATTCTCAATTTCATGGAGTAGGACGCTCATCTCCGCAACATCATAAATAAAGCAAGGTCCACACTCCGGTTCTTACGATTGAATCAGCGATTGTGGTCTTCGTTACTTAAGTTAACAGCTTACAAGTCGCAAGTAATTAAGATCCGTCCTGGAACATGGCTCAACAATATGGGGTCTGTACGTACCGGTAACACAACATACATTCTTAGGGACGGATACTACGTCGCGCTGCCTGGTTCATAACATCTGGTTTCCAGAGGAAGAGCTGCGTGACATCAATGCCGGATGCCCTAAAACTGCCATCACCTAGGAATTGCAGACTGGATCATCGACTTGTCCTCTTCTATAAAATTGTGAAGGGACCAGTGGCTTTACATACCTGTAATGATATCAGCTCAAGGGCCAGATAAAAGGTCACGCCAAGGACAATGAAGGCTAGGATATTTGTAGCATTCATAGCCTCCGTATTTCTGCTCCGATTTAAATAAAGCGACGATTGAATGAGTGGGGTGTTTCTTGCATCTTTGCTACATACACTAAGGTATTATATGTTTTATAAGACACCAAAACACATTTAAGGTATCAAGATAAAAATATAGCACAGTAGGATTGAATGACATGATATTTTATCACACGCGTAAAATTGTTTTATTCAGAGACAAGTGTTGTTAGAGATAACAAGTGTCATTTGTACCTCTGTACCTTTTGAAGATTATCTATCAAAAGTGAGATAAAATAGGCAGCTGAACAAATATTTCTCTCTCCTTTATGTATACAAGATATGTGTGTCATTTTTACCCAACGACAGACACTCATATTGTAATAAGTATATTCCGTATGGGCGCACAAGGTGACCTCTGCTTCGAGAATCACACTTTCCAATATAGCATAATTAGGGACTGTGTTAAAGAAGTTGTTTAAGTGTGACACTCTCAGTATCTTGTCAGCTGGTGTTCTAAAGAGTGACGTAATTTCGATGTGATCCGTGACGTAATTAAACTGAAAAAGATCAGCAGCAGAATATCTCTAAAAACATAACTGACATTGCCTCGTTTAAATAACCAATTACAAACAAATTTGCTGTGCAGCTTTTGCATACCCTTTGTTTAAGTTTGCCTTTGACACAATACTTTCTTTGCTCCTTCCAAATGTGTTTTAGATTTATTTCGATAATTAGAAAAGCTACTATATCTATTTTTACTTTCGAAATGTAGTTGATTATTATAATAGACTTCCCGTGAAAGCGATGGTAGAAAAGTGTCGATCGTTATTCAGGTTTGGGGAACATGGCAAGCGTCGGATCCGACTTAAAATGCTTGATTACAAGTTCAAGTTCTTAATTACTTTGAGTCTTTCGACTCATCAGTTACAAGTAACAAATGTGCAATATTTGCAGTGCAATATACAAAATAACATTACACAACGTTTGGAGAGTGCAACGCACCTTTTTATTATAATTGGGTTCTTCTCTCGAATTTGCAAATTTTATTTATTTCCCTAAGTTTGTTATTTCTTTTGTATTTTTCACACTCCTCGTAGTCCTATCAATTTAAATATGCTTGGCTTTCTGATGTAAAAAGATTTCAAAAATCGCTCACTATTTTGAGGGAAAATAATGTTGACCTTTTAAGCGCGACGGAATAGACTCCGTTAGTTAAACGAATCAGAGCATATTTTATCTCACAATAACCACATTTTATTAGAAGAACTGACGAAATAATTACCACTAGTTCTTAAGTGTTCGCTAGGAGGAACTGCATGTATTTCATTGTGTGTAATCGCTCTTGGTGCTAATCCTTGTTGTGACACATCACACTGTGTTAGCATTCATGTTATCACAACTGCTTCTGTGTTTGATGCAATGTTTATCATTGACAAAATTCATGTAGTTATAAGCTAACACACATCATTTACCTTTGTTAGTTTATTTACTGGTAGGGTATTACATTCTACGAAACATCAGCTGTTATGTTGTAAGTGTCAACAATATACTGGGTGTTATTCCTTGGTCAAAGTTCATATATCAGTGATTAATTAGAATGGTCATTATTTAAGGAATGATTTTTATTTTTTCAACATTTATGAAGTCATAACAACAATGGGTTTATGGACATATTGATTGAATCGCGTTAGCGATTCATGTAAAATATGTCCAAAATCCCATTGTTGTTATGACCTCATAAATGTTGAAAAAATAAATATCATTCCTTATATTTACATTGACGAATCCTTTCAGTGGATCGCTATAACAACGAATAAAACAAATAAACAGGGTTTGTTCCTGCTTATACACGGGTACAACGCAGTGGCGAGAACAGTGTTTTTTTCGCGGGGAAATGTGACACTATCGTGAGAGATCTTAGCAACTATCAACAACAATAACACAACAAAATGTAGTTCCATATTCAATGTTTATTTGTAGCACAGGACGCGTGAATACGTGGATATTTCACAAAGCACAGTTCAATAATATTTTAAGATGTAAGAATTAAGAATCTAGGTCGGTCGTTCCGAGTGAGTAGTTTTTGTGGTGTATTACTACGCAGTGTGATCAGGTTACTATCAGTTCCCACGTGCTGAGATTCTATGAACACCTGTGTTATGCATTTATGAATGTAATTTTTGTCAATGGGTCTAAGCATACAGAATGTAAATATTTTCCGTGTAAAACGGAATTCTGAATCCTTTAGAAATATTATACTGCTTTCATGTTTAGTGTTAAAATATTAGGTTTTAAGAGAACACAACGTAGCGTTAAGAATATTGATAAATCTGCTGATTTCGATAATCACATTGTTTCTACTACACACCTCGTTCTAGGAAGACTGGTTATAAGGAAGTTTTTGTTTCGATTCTCCATTAAATAGTAGATAACGTCCGTGATACTGCGAGAAAACAGTAGACGTTGTACCTTACGTATCTTATTTAATCATCAACTAAGGCATTTGGGGTCAATACGTGTTACACAAACAAACACACAAGATGATCGCCGGGATTCTCTCAGTCTTCGTTGGGGTTTGTCTTTTAGGTAAGAAAGACCAGCAGCGTGCTAGCATCACATGTACTAACCTCGTCTGTGAATACACCCATAATATAATTGATTATATTATGACACCCATAATATAATTGATTATATTATAGGTGTATTGACAGACGAGGCTAGTACCTGTGCTAATTTCCGTTGTATCAATTGTACAATTTCCGTTGTATCATCTGAAAAATAGTTAACAAAAATATTATATATATTTAAATTTGATCTAATTCTTTTGTAAAAGTGCTTGTTTTTATATGAAATGATAATGATAGAATGTTTTAGTTGTGGTATGCGTCGTTTATACTGCCAAGTATTATAAATGGTTCCTTTTGTCAAGACATATACAGTTTATCTTGTAATTTTTACTCATGTCAGTTTTGTTTTCTGGCTTGTAATAACGAAAAAGAAAACAATTTGAAGCACAAGTGCCTTTAGGGTTTTTTAGTTTTTTTGTTGCACGTATTTACCTTGTCACGACCAGCGAGGTGGGTCATCACGGATGGTCTGTTGTGACTGTACACAACGAGTCAGTTTTATCAACTACATCCGTTCATAATGGATTTGCCAAATTAGCCTAAAGCATGTGCCAAATCCTTGACGCCCTACGTAATGTTTTCATAACATGTCTACTTGCATATAGTCCAAATGTTTTCCCAAAATATATTTTGCACATATATTTACAATCAAATTTACCAACCCATAAAGGAATAGCCTAATTTATAGTATACACGTACTGAATTAACCGTGATAACGAACAACTCTATCTGGTTTTAAGTTAAAAGGTATACGAACCGCTGTAGAATTGTTTATTAAATACAGTGTAGTCATAATTTCCCTCCCAAAATCAAAATTAAATTTAATATGAATACAAGCTTGCCTCAAGCAGATTTTGAAAACAAACCTGTTCATGCAATTTTTATTTTTGTATATATATTTATATGTAATGTTGTGTATAGTGTATCTCCACCCCGGGACTTGTTTATTTTGTCATATTTTGTCTTCCATGTATCTCATGTATCAAATTGATTAAACTGTGGGTACATGGCATACATGGAAGTAACATTTTATATAATACATCCAAATTTGTTTCTGATAATATACTCTATATTTATTTACTTACCTTTATTGAGAAAAATTCTTCTACTGTTGTGTAATGATATTGAACTTAATCCAGGTCCTCTGCTCAATCTCCAAATTTCTCATCTTAATGTTAGATCAATTAGAAATGAATTAGAGATAATAGACAATGAGCTCTCTAAAAATGATGTTTCACAGAAACACATCTTAACCCATTAATACCAGAGAGTAACCTTACTTTAGAGAGTTTTTTCATGATTTCTATAGAAGGAATGGAACTATGGAATTGTTATATAGCGTAGAAGAATTTTGGAATGTAATGAAATTGAAATGATTGGTCAGAAGTTACAGTTGATAACCATAAGTTACTCATAGGTTGCATCTAAGACCTAAATATACTGTTGAATACTGGAGGAAATTAGATGAGATGTTTGATAAAGTTTTTGATGATAATGTTACTGATGTAATTATAACTGGGGATATTAATGTAGATATGTTAACCCTTCAGCCACACTCTCATCTAGGCCAATTATTAACAAGGTGTAATCTAACTAATTTAATCAATGAACCCACTAGAATCACACCTACTTCTTCTTCTTCTATAGACGTTGTTCTAACTAACAATAATAATTCAATAAGGGACATCATTGTTTTTGCTCCTATTTGTAGCGATCATTGTCTTATTAACTTTAGTATATCATAATCAGTGTATAAACTAACTGCATGTAAGAAAACAATATTTGAATATGATGGTGCTTACATTGATAGGATCAATGATACTATAAGTAATATTAACTGGACCTCTATTTCCCGAAATAACGATATAAATGAATTTAGTTATGTTCTTGTTGAAATATGGATTCATCATATCTATTGCAAATACCAAAAAGCATTTAAAAGGAAAAATATATTAAAATCATTGAAATAATGAATTTCAAGAAAAAATCTTTTAAATATATATCAGACATATATTTTACCTATTTTGGAATATGCATATGTCTTTGGGATAATTGCACAGATCAATTTAAACAGCTACTAGAGTATCTTCATTTGAAAGCTGCAAGGATTATAACGGGATTGCGCAGTGGTACCTCCTATAAAACAAATATAAAAACTTCCTTCGTAATCTCTCTTTGGTAGGCATCAAAAACATAAAATGATATTAATGTTTTAGATACTTCATGGCATGTCTCCACAACACTTGAAAAATATTGTACATTCATTTTGATATCGCCCTGAAAAAGAAAGATATCCACTAAGGATGACTCGATATGATAATATTCCTATATGTAGAACAGCAAGCTATTATAGCAGCTATTTTCCTAGTACAATTAGGGAATTCGATTCTCTTACTCTGAATTTTGACTTATCCAATGAAAATTCTCTTGCACAATTAAAAAAACTCCTTTTTAATAACAATAAAACAGCATATGATACAACAAATACCTTTGTAAACGATGGTTGTCGAACTATAAATATTATTATGTGCCAGCTTAGAAATTTAGCCAGCAACCTGAACTCTGACCTATATCGTGATCATTTGAGAGATTCCCCGACATGTCATTGTAACCTCGGAGATGAAACAGCGGAACACTTCTTCCGTATATGTCCAATGTTCAACGAATCAAGATCAAAACTCAGAAATCAACTTAATAATCCTATTATTTCCCATGATCATTTTAATAGCAGAACCTTATTACACGGTTGTCATGATTGTGATCAAGAAACAAATTCATATGTATTACAATGTAATTCAGAATACATTACAGAAACTGGCAAATTTGATATAAGTACTTAAAATTTGTTCAATGGGTCGGGGAGATAAACTATATTTATTATTTATATGTTTTGTTGAAATAACTGTACCATACCGGAATTGTTTTGCAATGAAATTTGTTGAAATGAAATAGAAAACAAAGCAGCAGCATTTTAAAAAAAAATTGGTTATCAACCAAATTGAACAAAGAAAATTAGTGCTTGACTCGTTGGTTTCTAATCTACAGTGTCCGGGACGGCTGGAGGTGAGTGCTGCATAGCCCTTAACGGAGATCCTCTGGTCCCGGACAACGACGCGATGTGGTGCGGGATTACTGCTGTCACGAGCCCACTAACATGACTAAGTACCACTGCTGTGATGATATACTTCTCCAGGCGGACAGCTCGAACCGAGAGGCTATATGCGCCGACTACTTTTACCAGCCTGTGTGAGTGCAAACATGTATATATTTATATGCTGTTCAATTTAAAAACAACAGCAGTAATTTTATTTTTATAAAAAGTTTATTTAAATATGCTTTTTATATATCCCCTTTGAATGAAGGAAGAAGTATCATTTTAGCATTGGTTTTCCTTCTTCTGTTTTTTTTTTTTTTGTATTCCAACAATTTCTATTCCGGGCCGTAACTTTTGTTTGAAGGACTCGCACAACTAAACCATTTACTTTATGCTATTACCAAACATTTTAGCTAATAACTTTAAAATTTGAAGTTCAACAACAGTGACAACTGTCTAGATTCATTAAAACATACCTTGCAAAGGCTTCGAATTACTTTTTTGGTAGGTTTAGTGGCATATTGGAGTGTCACAGCGTCGTTGACAACCGGACGTTTCGAGCAAAACCGGTGACCCAAAACAGAAACGCCCCAGACATTTTGCCCCTGTGCAAATCCGCACAAACACATGTATATATATATCAAAAGTATACATTTTTCAAAAGTTAATTACATGAACATTTCATTTATCTAAACTTTCTCAGTGTCCCAGTAATTAGCTCATTTTATATAGGAACTACAAACGTATGAAACACTTGTTGATTGACTGATTTAGTTGTGTGAGTCATTAAGTGTTAAACATTATTGTGTTTTGTACCCAACAGATGTGACGGTAGTGAACTCGTCAACAAACAGTATGCAGAGCTCTACCAACAGTATGCCGAGCATGTATGAGGCACCTCCAACGGACCCCTACCGCGCGGGATACGACCAGGACAAGCACTACTGAACCAGCAATACACTTCACATGTGCCCTTATCGACACGCCACTAACACTCTTTGATATTTTATATAAGCTAAACACTTTTTATTTCGAAAATACAGATCCAACATGACTAAACATGATTGAAATGATTTGACAACAACATAGTTTGTTTCCGAGATGTCAGGGGGAAGGGCGAAACGCTTTTTGTTAAAGAGTTTTATTTAAAAGCATTTCAATTGACATGAATATAAAGGTGTCTACTGATCAATGTTTGAAAAAGGGCCAAAAATTGTTGAATGCTTCTCACTTTTCAATTTGAGCATTAAATTTTACGATTAATGGTCGTGTATATGTGTTTATTTTAGTGTAATTATAAAGCAAATCCTCCATTCTATCTACGTAGTTTTTGCTGTTCTTTGTTGTGTTTTGTCTCTGAATTACTTTCATAAAAAGGTACCCATAATCCATATGATGCCATTCATTTACAATTACTGGTTAGCAAGAGTGGGTCGGCTTTGAAAAGGTTCCTTTTTTTAAATACTCGAAAAACTGTAATTTTAAAGAGTCGTGGCGAGATTTGTTTAATACATCCGCAGAAAAATGACTTAAATATTTCCGATAACTGACAGTGGTAGGCCTAATGGTGTATTTTAAATTTATGGTGCCCTTAACCTTACTGAGCTATCAGATAAAAACATTATTCCTATTACAAACAAACCTGTAGATATACAACGATAGAAAGCACCTGTTTCAACAAAACAGCCGAGACTAATAACCGGGACTAATAATCACCAAATAGAAATAAGAAAACACATTTTAAAAATCACATAGAAAATGTTGATGTAGGAAGCAACGCATCAATCGTGAAATTCAGGTATCACTGTTATCGAATTCATTCAGTTAGATTATTTTCATAATTCCATAGTCTGTTGTGATGCATTCTGATATATTAAGTTACGTTTGTATTATCCAATGCTAGTGTTTGTGTGCTGTGTAAACTATTTTAAAAGTTTGCTTAACTACTAGTTGATATTGGATGAAAATTGTTTACAAATATAAAAATCATCGAAAACCTATTGGCGTGTTACACTAACATTTTTGTGGTTAACTTTTGAGTTTTAGATCTTTCATGCACTCCGTATGTTACATTTAACTATAGTAGTATACTGTCCCATAGAGTAACGCTTCCCTATGATTGTACCTGTACAGCTGAGGTCAGCAGTAGTGGTGTTGCGGGGACGGGTTTTTCTCGTCGGTGCACCAGCTATGAGCCAACTAGACTCACCCTGTAGAAGCAAATATTTCCATACGATCTCTATCTATACATTTGTTTTTTTTTGTGTGTTTTTTTATCTTTCTATAATGTAGTATAGCTTTATTTTAATGTGACTTCTCTGTTTGTTTGAGTAACTGTTTTCGTATTATTCTTTATAATTCCTCTTTATTAAAACTATGGTACACCATAATTTATTTTATGTAAGTATTATAAGCAGTAATGAAATCGAGAACATGTTTTATTAGCATGAACGCAGAGCTATATTTACCAGATCTAATATAATCATTTATTTGTAATCAGTGGTGATAAGAATTGTTATATAAATAAAAAAATAAATGTTTACACACCATATTGTGTTGTTGGTACTTAGAAAAATACAATTCTATTAAAAAAAATGGCTTTGATACCTATGATAATGATATGCACACCATGTCACGAGCAAACATAATGTGTTTTATTGTAGTTAAATGCATTTAGTTCTGGCATCGCCATAATTCTAAAGTTTAAGTGATGATGAGTTCTGATATAGTTACGTTTGACTCGAATGAGCACTTGTATTTTTTCTTTTCTTTTCATTAACCATCGATCAAAAAATACTGATGCGTTTTGGTTACAAATGGGAAAAAAAGCATTGAAATCTTAATTGTGTGAATCTATTCCATTTGAACTTTTTTAATTTTGCACTCAATATTGTTTTTGATTTTGATTTGTTTTTGTTTTTTTTGCACACAACATTATTATAATCTCGGAAAAAAATATAAAAGACTCCTGGACTTAATCCCTTTGCCAGCAATCTCTTAGATCTCAATAATAAGTTAATTTCTTTTCTATATCAGTTTGAGAATTGATTCTTATGTTGATAAACTTATTGACTTGAACTAATCAATGATGTTTTATGCCAAATATACATCTTCGAATGATAAAGCAATGTCAATTGTCTTTATGTGTATATATGCCGTTTTGTCATATTTGCTTTATATTGTGTTTATTGATCAAAAGCCATGCCTGTTTTCAGAATAATAACAGTTATACATGTCAATATTATTCACAATATCTTTATTCACATCAATGCCAATTGTTCTACACTTATGACTTCCTTTGTCATTCACATCACTTTCTCTACCAGTACTCATCCACCTCTCATGTATATATTTTTTGACAATGGCTAAACTAATGATTTATCCTGGTATTGAGGGAGAAGTGAATGGCAAATTACTTTGTATTCGTGTCTCTGGTGTTTCACTGAATTCGTCTTCTAACAATTTGCAATTTCATTTACTACTACTCTACATATTATTGGTATGTGGTGATATTCATCCGAACCCTGGGCCGTTTCCACAAAAAAACACTAACATCCGTATTAATAATATATCTGTCTGCCATATTAATATCTGTTCTTTAAGGGACAAAACCCTCATTCTTGATGCTGAATTTTCTTAATATGTTGTTCTTTGTGTAACCGAAACCCATCTTAATAATTTATCTCTGACAGCGATATCTCTCTCGAAAATTTCGGTTATGTTTTTAGAAAGGATAGGACTAATAATGGTGGAGACGGGGTACTTATTTATACAAAAAATAACATAAATATTAAATGTAGAGTTGATTTAGAATCAGGTGATCTTGAACTGATATGGAATGAAGTAACCACTAATAATAAACCTATTCTTCTTGGTTGTATATACAGACCCCCTAATTCTCTCGTAGGCTTTTGGGATAGATTTGACAATAATCTTAACATTATTGTTGATCTGCAAAAAGAAGTTGTCCAAGTAAGAGATATAAATGTTAACATGTTAAATCTTAATCCAAACTCTCATTTTCATCGACTATTATTAAAATATGGTTTTGAAATTACTGTCTCTGAACCTATCAGGATTACTCCTTTATCTTCAACATCACTTGATATCATAATAACAAATAACGTAAATTTTGTAACTAACAGCACAGTCCATCCTCCTTCCTGCAGTGATCACTGTCCTGTCAGTGCTGACCTCAACTTCAAAACCTTAAAGAAACGTGCATACAAGAAGACATTACCTACTTTAATCATACTGACTTTGACGGAGCCAATGCTTATCTAAACTCAATTGACTGGGATCCTGAACTACAGGGGGATATTGAAAACATGATTGTTTTTTTCTTTCTGACAAAATCCTGACTGCCTTAGATCAAATTGTTCCTCATAAAACTGTAACTAGTAGGCCTATCGATAAAATTTGGATGACTAATGACATATGACTAAAAATTAGAGAGCGGAATCGTCAGCATTCTAAATCCAAATTATACATTACTCCAGCCTCCTGGAATAAATTTAGAACCATTCGTAATTTTATTAATACGTGAGGCCAAAGAAACATATCTTCCAATTTACAATCTTCTCTAATAGACAAATCCATAACCCCGGGGGAATGGTGGCGTGTTGCAAAATCTTAAAAAGAAATGTGAAATTGACTCTCCTTTGGTTTTTAATGGCATACTCAAAATACATCCCGTCGACAAAGCTGAATCTTTAACGAATATTGTTCATCAATATCTGAAACCGGAAAGACTGCTGATGATTTACCCACCGACTGTAGCCGGCCAGAGCACAGCTTCTCGACATTTGACATAACAGAACAGGACATTATTTAGCAGTTTCACCAGCTCAATATTAATAAACCCTAAGGCCCTGATTCCATCCCTCCAAAATTCATAAAAGGGGTATCTCAATCTCTATAAAGACCTCTGTTACTAATCTTTAATAAATCTATTTCCTCCGGTATTCTCCATTCTGCATGCAAAAATGCTCATGTTACACCCGTGTTCACGTGCAAGGGTGCAAGTAGTCACCCATCCAATTATAGACCAATCTCTGTCACTCCTATTTTTAGTAAACTTCTTGAAAAAGTGTTTTTAAAATATATGTTTAATTATCGCCCAACATACAATATTGTTTCTAAGAATCAATCAGGGTTTCTACCTAAAGATTCAACTGTCTACCAATTATTAGTTATATATGATGCAATTGTAAAGCACTTGGATAAAGGTATGGAAGCTAGAATGATATTTTGTGACATCAGCAAAGCTTTCGACAGGGTCTGGCATGATGGTTGAATTTTCAAATTAAAAAAATATGGGTATTCGGTAATATTTTGAAATGGCTTTTTTCGTATTTAATTGATAGGAGACAGAGGGTGGTCTTTGATGGATTTATATTTAACTGGAAAACGTTAAAGGCGGGGTACAACAGGGGTCAGTTTTACGGCCATATTTTTTTTTACTGTACATAAATGATATCAGCGAAATTTTAATCACTAATGTCAAGCTTTTTGCTGACGACACATCTTTGTATGCACTGATAGAGGGAAACAGACAGGAAGCTGCTGACATACTAATTGAAGATTTACGTAAAATCTCTATCTGGGCTGATAAATGGAGTATCATCTTCAATCAGGATAAAACGGAGGCTCTACTTTTCTCAAGGCGGTTCGACACTGAGACGTTGCATCCTAACATATTTTTTAATAATGCAGTTATTAATAACGTTATTTATCATAAACACCTTAGTCTTATTTTCAATGGCAAAGCCAACTGGTCAACCCATAAAAATTATATTTATGCAAAGGCATATAAAAGACTGAATATACTTAGAATGTTAAAATTTAAGATTGATAGAAAAACCCTTGAATCAATATATATATATCATATGTTCGTCCAATCCTCGAATATGCTGATATTGTATGGGCTAACTGTTCCCAGAGAGAGTGCAACGTCTTAGAGTCAATCAAACTTGAAGCAGCACGCATAATTTCTGGTTTAAGACGAGGAACGAGCCATAACATTTTATATAGAGAGATTGGCTTTGTTACACTTAGTAAAAGAAGACATTTATTGCATTTATTGCAAAATATTGCATTTTTTAAATTCTTTAATAACAATTTCCATCTCATGACTCAGACTTGATGAACATTGCAACTTTCGACAAAATAGGTTATTTGACATTCCAGTACCAAGAACGCAATTATATAAATCTAGTTTTTTTCCAAAACTTATGTCAGAATGGAACAATCCTGCCTGTCTGTTTCCCACTATGACATCTCTTGGAGTTCTGAAAAGGGAATGTTTACGTTCATCCCATATGGATGTTCACCCGATATATAGTAACATTTGTAAATATCACAGTGATAGAAAAATTAACATAACATTATTCCAGTTAAGAAATTCTGCAAGTAATTTAAATTCAGATTTATTTAAAGCACATCTAAATGATACCCCTGCTTGTGTATGTGGTTTAACCCTTCGAAGATCGTGATCATTTTTTCCTGCACTGTCCTTTTATACTAACCAAATAATTAGTTGTTACTTCAATCCATAGTATAAAATTATTATAAAGCAGTGGTAAGGCCAATAAAACCAACAAAGGAATCCATAATTTGGACTTAAAATCAATAAAACTAGGGCAAATATGAACAAGGAAAGATGAAAAAGTGTTCCGGAAGGGTAAGCGTCTTCTGTTAATCTTTTAATCCCTCAATGTCATTCTAAGTCGAATTCAATGAGCATAATCATAAACATCGACATAAATGGTACTCAAAGGAACTGCATGTTTCCTTAAAAGATCCTGATGACGACCATAAAACGTCTTCATCAACCTCGACGTAAATGGCACGCAAAGAAACTGCATGTTTCCATAAAAGATTGTGTATGTCATTAGGGTGTCTCTACCACTGCCCAAACTAAGTAGTGTTTGTGTGTGTGATTAGGTCGGCTCTAACACAGCCCAAACTAAGTAGTGTTTGTATGTGTGATTAGGGTGGCTCTACCACTGCCCAAACTAAGTAGTGTTTGTGTGTATGATTAGGGTGGCTCTACCACAGCCCAAACTAAGTAAAGTTTGTATGTGTAACTAGGGTGGCTCTACCACTGCCTTAAATAAGTATTGTTTGTGTATGTAATGAGGGTGGCTCTACAACTGCCCAAACTAAGTATTGTTTGTGTATGTAATTAGGGTGGCTCAACCACTGCCTTAAATAAGTACTGTTTCTGTGGGTAATTATGGTAACTCTACCATTGCCTTAAATAAGTACTGTTTCTGTGTATAGGGTGGCTCTACCATTGCCTTAAATAAGTACTGTTTCCGTGTGTAGGGTGGCTCTACCATTGCCTTAAATAAGAATTGTTTGTGTATGTAATTAGGATGCCTCTACCACTGCCCAAACTAAGTATTGTTTGTGTGTGTGTTTAGAGTGGCTCTACCACTGCCCAAACTAAGTATTGCTTATTTATGTATTAGAGTGGCTCTACCACTGCCATAAATAAGTATTAATGGGTTTGTGTATGTAGTTAGGGTTGCTCTACCACTGCCAAAACTCTACTTTTCCTTGTCATAACCATTTTTTCCTCCTTGTGTAACATCCACCGCGCGGCTTTTTGTCGATGATTGTTTGTTATACCGCATAATAAAATGTTTGCAAAACTTCCAGTCCATTTTCACAATTCTATAGAGTTGGACGCTCATCTCCGCAACATCACAAATAAAACCAGGCCCATGCTCGGATTCTAACGACGGAATCTGCGACAGTGGCCTTCGTCACTTAAGTTAACAGCTGAGAAGTCGCTAATAATTAAGATCCGTCTTGGAACATGGCTCAACAATATGGAGTCAGTCTGTACTTACCGGTTAAACAACATGCATTCTTAGGAAAAGAAACAACGTCGCGCTGTCCCGTTAATAACATCTGATAACAGTTATCTTTGTTAGTTTATTTACTGGTAGGGTATTACACTCTACGAAACATCAGCTGTTATATTTTAAATGTAAACAATATACTGGGTGTTATTCCTTTGGGCAAAGTTCACTCTCAGTATCTACTTAGAATGGTGATTATTTTCTGTGTAATATTCTGAATCCTTAAGAAATAGTATACGGCTTTAATGTTTTTGGTTAAAGATATTAGATTTTAGAGAACATAATGTAGCGTTAAGAATATTGTTAGTTATCTCTAGGTAAGGAGAGGTCTACGGGCTCATAGACCCCGTCTGGTCTTTAAAGACCCCGAGCCAAAGGTGAGGATTATATACGATCTATGAGTCAGTAGACCTCTTCTAACCCTGAGATAACGAATTTATCACCCTGACAATCTTTTTATTACATTTTGTTCTGCAAAATTATAAGTCACTTTGTGAGTTTGAGTTGTACTTGACTGCTACCAAAATAGCCCCTACCGGACATCTTTTCCGCAATATTTCAAACCATACACAACCATCTTTGCAATAAGCACCCTAGCGGTCCCTCATTGCCTGTTTTGTTGAATTTGCTGTCGTTTTAGATTGCTTGTAGGCTATTCCATCATGCGAGTAATTTGCAAACCTTGAACGGTTGTGCGTGTCGGACGCCATATTTGTCTCCCCTTCCTTTCCATGTGCATTAAAGAGCCCGCTCTACTCCAGCAGAGCGGGTTCTTTACAAATATAGACCCCTGTAAGATATTCAATCAGAAAGAGTGTTACAAATTAGAAGGTTGACGATGATAGATCTGCTGATGTCGATAGTCCCATTACACACCTCGTTTTAGGAAGACTGGTTATTAGTAAGTTTTTGTTTCGTTTCTCCAGTAAATAGTACATGAGGTCCTTGATACTGCGAGACAACAGTTGACGTTGTACCTAACGTATCTTATTTTATCATCAACTAAGGCACTTGGCATCAATTCCTGTTACACAGACAAACACACAAGATGATCGCCGGGATTCTCGCAGTCTTCGTAGGGGTTTGTCTTTTAGGTAAGTAAGACCAGCAGTGTTAGCATCACAGGTACTAACCTCGTCTGTGAATACATCCATTATATAATCGATTATGATATGGGTGTATTCGCAGACGAAGCTAGTACCTTTGCTAGCATCCAACTATTTCAGTAAGTTTTGGTGGCGGTACTTACATCCAAACACCTCGGTAAATTTGGGCGGCGATGCAATAATTTTTATCAATGGCCGTGGTATGAAATGAAATCAATCAATAAAAATAAAAAAAATATCATAACTATTTAAATCTGATGAAAATTCTGTAAAAGAGTTTGATTTTTATGAAATGATAATGATAGAATGTTTCAGTTGTGGTATGCGTTGTTTATATTGCCAAGTATTATAAAGTGTTCCTTCTGTCAAGACAAATACAGTTTATCTTATAATTCTTACGTATATCAGTTTTGTTTTTTGAACTTTAATAACGAAAAAGAAACTAATTTGAAGCAGAAGTGCCTAATGCATCTACCCATTCTCTGAAAACATTTCTTCGGAATATGTACTTGTTTTTTTGTTGCACGTATTTACCTTGTCACGATCAGCGAGGTGGGTCGTCACGGTTGGGCTGTTGTGACTGTACACAACGAGTCAAGTTTTATCAACTACAACCGTTCATAATGGATTTTTTCAAATTATACTAAAACATGCGTCGAATCCTTGACGCCCTAAGTAATGTTTTCATAACGTGTATACTTGCATATAGTCCAAATATTTTCCCAAAATGTATTTTGCACATATATTTACAATACTTACCTTTGGTGTCACAGCGTGGTGGTTCTCCTGGATGGTTTCATATGCCTGTGTACAATCAACTTGCTTGTTCTCAGTTCCGCCACTTTTTAAAATAACATGGGGGGAGAGAATATAGTTAGAAGGTTTATAGTCTGTTTCTGTGTAGTATTGGCATTAGTGACAGTATTTACCTGTGTTTTTACCTGTGGTTAACGCTTCTATCTAGTAGAGTGGTGTTCTATTTAAGCTGGAAGCTGATGATATATAATTTAATAATACATCATATAAGACTTCTAATTTTTGATAGCAAATGTTAGTTTAAAATATTTCAATATTAGTTATATTTATGAATATATATATATTAAATATATCCATTCTGTAGTCCTTTGTATTTTGTAATTATTTTGTACTTTAAACATATTTTTAAAATAATAATAAAAATAGTTATAAAATTTTACTTTTCTTTATAATTGTAACATTTAATAAGTTGCCTAAATACCTAGTAAGAATGGTAACGTGTGACTAAGAATGTGGTGTTAAACAGTTGATTATTAAACTTTAAAAGAAGAAATTAATCTAAATTCCTAGATGTTAGAAGCATATTATAACTATCATAAAAAAATCCTTTAATATCTATAATTATTCAAGCTTTCATTTCCATCCTGTTGAGCTAGAAATGATCACAGCCTATGCTAATTAGTGAGATAATGATGAGTTTTACCATTATCTATAAGCACACCTTGAGAACTGGACGATGGGCTTTATGGAGTACGCGAACGAAGCATCACATCTCTTACATCTGGGATAAATTAAAACAGAAATGTGTGACACTTGACTGTCGGACTATAGTGTATATTTGCGATAAAAACAGGTGGTTTTTTTGCTTGGTCTTTTTTTATCATAACGCAAAAATCCCACATATTTTATAAATCAATATGTATGTTATTAAAATAGCCAATAAAATGTTCAATTGATTTGAAAAATATTTCAATACTTTTAAAATTGAGGAAAAAGATTGCATGCGGATTCGAACTTGCACCGTTCACTTCTTCTGGTCAAAGTAAACTACATTACACATTCGGCTACAACAATATGGAAATACAATCTGTTTAAACCGAAGAAACAGTTTTGAGAAACTTGCATATTACATCATGGAATCAAAAAATGTATTCAAAAGTTGGTCCTCGGATGGGAAAGGGATGACATTTATTTTACGTCTGGGAAACCCCATTACATTCATAGATATAGTGAATAAGGCTATATTTACAGTATTGTATTAACAATAACTAATATCTCAAGATATGCAATTGGTTTGGTATCTTTTCCATGCATTATTGCTACTAGAAATTATTTACTCATTATTTTTTTCCCGGATAAATAAAAGCCGATTTTGGGAAATATGGGCAGTTTCCGCCATAGCTCTTTAAGTACATATTTAAGCTTGTCTTGTATTTGGTAATTGTAATGTAAATGAAATGTAATGTATCAGTATTGATATATTTGACTGTAAACTCTTACTATTTAGTTATTATTTGTTATGTCTGTATTGTACATCATGTATGCCGTATCATGTGTACATGCATAAATGAATTTTAAATATGAACCTAAAATTGTGTAAACAGACAATTAAGTGTTTATTATTTTATTTTAATAATTTCTCTCCTCCCCCCCCCCCCCTCAAAAAAAACACTTAAAAATTATATATATATAAAAAAAAATACATAAAAACAGACAGTTAGGTGTTTATTTATCACCTTATTTCATCAATTACATACCCCTTAAAATTTATTAAAAGTTCTGAAATACATATCCAAAAATTACCTTGCATACATGTAAAGTTACATACACAGAAAAGCTACAAGTCAGACAGTTAACTTTCACACAGGTAAGTTACCTGTGGGTAAGTATGAAACAGACTATAATTGGTTTGCCGTTGTCTTCCGATATCAACAATTTCTTTGATCTCTAAAAAGTGGGGGAACTGAGAACACCCCATAATGGAATAGCCTAATTTATATGATTGCTTCTCGCCTAGCCAACATTTGAAAAATACCCAGTGTCACCTGGCCAACATTTCAATCTTAACAAACTGAGTGAACCTAAGTTACAGTCTGTTATTAAGCCATCATAGTTTTTGAAATATGTATTTTTTTTATGTGCAACAGGTTTTTGACTTTTGACAGATGTATACCTCTTTGGATTAATTGTTGTGCTTTTTATATAAGAATATGTTTTAGTGCCAAATATTGCTTTTAAGTACTTGCTGTACTTAAATATCTGTACTTGAACTTGTTATAGGTAATGTGATATTTGTAAAACTAAGCAACTTATATTTTAATATTTTTCTGCTTTAATAGGTATAATACAATTACTTCGTTATATTTTTATACATGTTAGTGCTATATAAAAAATGCATGTACTGAGTATGTATTTCATGGTATTTTTGTTTGAATGTTTAGTAAATAAATAAAAAATCAGTAATATATTATATAGTCTCAAGTTATCTACTTTTATGAGTTTAGTTTGACTATAGCGATTACTTTTAATTAAGGCTATTTTTCTGCACTCAACACTAGTCTCACCTGGCCAACATGAAAATCTTACCTGTAGGTGACAAAATTATCAAATGTTGTCTAGGTGAGAAGACACCATTTATATTATACACGTAGAAATAAATTCTGGCCAACTGCAAAACATAAATCTAGTTCATTTAAATGAGAGGTCTCTTCAAAAAAAAAAAACCCTTTTTGAAGCAGAGTTAGAAAATTCTGATTTTTTTGTATAACAGAATCCCATCTAAATCCTTTAATATCTAACACCGACATTCACATGCACTCTTTTACTTCCTCTCCTCACAGAAAAGATAGAACAACAGGTCCAGGCGGGGGGATTATTGTTTATAATAAAAATACTATCATGATTAATAGACGAATTGAATTGGAAAGGGATGATATTGAATTGATCTGGTTAGAAGTAATAATTGATAATCACAAACTTTTACTAGGATGCATATACAGACCTGATAGTAATGTTGATTACTGGAACAAACTAGATGATACTTTGACCAGAGCTACTGATACTTCAATGGATGTGGTACTCATCGGTGACATTAATATCGATATGTTAACCCTTCTACCTAATCATCACCTTTCAAGACTCCTTACTTAGAATAATTTCTCTAGCCTTATTAATGAACCTACACGTATAACTCAGGAGAGTGCCACTTCCATTGATGTTATCAAACAACCGAAACATAATTAGAAATACTTATACATCACCACCCTTCTGTAGTGAGCATTCCTCTGTGCATGCATCAATTTTATTTAGTGTATTTAAACAAGCAAGTTATAAGAAAAATATTTTAAAATATGAAGAAGGTGTTTTTGAAAGTAAGAATAACACTCTTCTTGATGTTGACTGGGTAAATCTATCTTCAAACCAGGACTCTAATACATTTAACAGTACCATAACTGATTTAATCATGGATCAGGTAAATGACTTCATTCCTGTTAAAGTAATAATAGTACGTCCTAATGATAAACCATGGATGAACAACAACATAAGATTGAAGATGAGACAACGCAAAAGGCCAAATTAACAAAAAGTCCTCACTTTTGAAACAGATTTCGGATTTTCAGGAATGAAGCCATTGACCTGATCCGTGAAGCTAAGTCAACAAATATCAAAACCCTAGAAAACTCTTTAAATGACAATAAGATTCCCAAAGATAAATGGTGGAAAATTGCTAAATCTATCTCCAACTTCACCAATAAATCTTCTCCAATTCCTCCTCTTGTAATTAATAACCAAGCTGTTCACCATCCTATTGATAAAGCTGAGGTCCTCAATAATCACTTCATTAATATCTCCACATCCTCACCTGACCTCCAACTACCTCAGACAGCACAGCAATTCCTTATTCACTATCTAATATTAATATTACTGAACAAGATGTTGCTGACCAAATTAATATTCTTAATATAAATAAGCCCCTCGACCTGATGGAATTGTTCCCAAAATTACTAAAAGATTGAATTCCTCTCTAAAATTACCCCTCATGACCTTATTTAATAAAACACTAGAAACAGGAACGATTCCCAATAGCTGGAAACAAGCAAATATAAATGCAGTTTATAAGGGTAATGGATCATCTAATGATGTTTTAAACTACAGACCTATTTCAGTAACTTCGTACTTTAGTAAAATAATGGGGAAAAAATGTGTTTAATATCTTTATAACTACCTATAATCACTAAGCACCAATCTGGATTTACACCTGGTGATTCAACAGTTAATCAACTCTTGTTTATATATAATGAAATTGTTAGTAATATGGACCAGGATAAGGAACTTAGATTTATTTTCTGTGATATTAGCAAAGCATTTGATAGGGTTTGGCATAAAGGTCTAATTCATAAACTTACGACATATATAGTATTGATGGAAATTTGCTTCTCTGGTTTGAAAACTATTTAACAGACAGAATGCAGAGAGTTACCACTGAAGGATGTCACTCTCAGTTTAGGACTATAAATGAAGGGGTACCTCAGGGATCTATTCTGGGACCACTCATGTTTCTTCTTTATATTAATGATATCACTGTTTCTACTAATATTAAACTTTTTGCAGATGACACTTCTCTAACCCAAATAAAACAAAGTCAGTTGTATTTTGTAGAAAACATGACCACGTACAACCCCCAATATCCTTTCAAAACAATCAAATCACTGATTCAAAAACACATAAACATTTAGAATTAACTTTTACAGACGATGCATCATGGAAACAGCACATACTGATTATATATGAAAAAGCTTACAACAGATTAGATATTCTTCGTTATATCAAATCTAAGGTAAGTCGTAAATCATTAATAAAAATATATATTGCATTTATTAGACCTTTTTTGGAGTATGCAGACATTGTATGGGATAATTGCACCTTATAATCTATTGAATTACTTGAATCTGTACAACTAGAAGCAGCTAGGATTATAACTGGTCTTCGTTCAGGGACATCACACAATAAAATCTATAATGAACTTGGTTGGGAAACACTGTCTGCAAGAAGGTATAAACATACACAAATAATGATGTATAAGATAATGCATGGACTCTCACCTCATTATTTGCAAAATGTCACAAATCCTTTTATTAACAATCATAATAACAATCCCTACTCTCTTAGACAAACCAGACACTTTAACCCACCTATGTGTAGAACTAATAACTATTTTGACAGTTTTTCCCCCTTTATGTGCCGCGATTTCAACACTATGGATACTGATATGTTGAACTCTCCATCTCTTGCTCTGTTTAAAAAATTACAAAACAAAGATAAAGTTAATGCAAGAGAAGTAACTTCAATTTTTAAAAACGACGGTGAAAGAAGGATAAATATTATAATAGTATTCTTTGCCAATTAAGAAATTCCTAAAGTAATTTAAATTCTGATTGATATCGTGACCATTTAATAGATAGTCAAATTTGTGTTTGTTCTTTTGAATACGAAACAGACTCTCATTATTTCTTCAATTGTCCACTGTATATCGAACAACGAAATACTTTGTTTACTTCTTTGAATAATATTAGTAATCATAACCATATCGATTTAAATATATATTTTTTCAAGGTTGTCCTACATGTGATCTGAATATAAACAGACAGATGCTAAGTCATATTGAGATTTTTATTGGAAAAATTAGGCGTTTTAATTTGTATATGACGTAGAAAGCCATGATGTATTATCTGAATTGTTAATGGAATAACAAAGTATAAACTTTTTGATGCATAATGATAAATGAGATTACAGTTGAGTAGCTTTGTTATATCTTGTTTATTTTCTGTTCAATTTAATAAACATAATATTATATTGCCTTTCTGTCTCATTATTTAAATTTGTACTTTTTACTCATAAACAGTATTAGTAGCAATGACCTGTGCACATACATGCACATGGACTTTTGATCAAAGTCTACTCTTACTGTACATATTGGGCAAAGAAGTAATTCCAACAGTGTGGACAAGTTTAGGTTGTCAAATTTTCGGAGCATTCCGCTCCTTTATCAGGACACAGTGAAACAGAACAGTTACATGTACATATACATCATATTACAAGAAGATATAACTGATATACTATAATTTAAAATATAGCACTGTACGTATGATATACTGACTGTGACTATGTTTATTTAATAAGAAAATAAGTGTATGTGTGTAGGATGTATGATTGTGAGTTGTTTGTGTATTGTTATTGTAATGTCCTATGATGAGTTTATCCCCTTTGTATTTGTCATGTTGGAGTTATCTCCCCTTATCCTTTAATTAGTATTACTCTTTATAATTTTTCATTTCAAAGTATCCTTAAATTAATTAATCATTATTGTTGAAACTACATTGTATATATAGTCGATCAAATTTTGAGCCACTCATGGAAAGAATGTATATAGGCTTGCCTGTCATTCAATCCATTTGACTATTACAACTGTCAATAAAATTTGTTGAAATGAAAAAATACACGTACTGGATTACCCGGCGTAATCGACACCGCTATCTGGTTTTAAATTAAAAGTTACATGTGTACTCTAACTAAGCAACTATGCGAACCGCTGTTGAATCGCTTATTAAATACAGTGAAGTCATAATTTCCCTCCCAAAATTAAAGTTAATTTAATATGAATATAAGCTTGCTTTAAGCAGATTTTGAAGAAAACCTGTTCATGCCATTTTTAGTTTTGTATATATATGTATATGTAATGTTGTGTATAGTGTATCTACACCCCAGGACTTGTTTATTTTGTCATATTTTGTCTGCCGTTTATCTCATGTATCACATAGCGTTCCACCAGTTGGATACCGGTTGATGTCTTGTCGATATTTGATTAAACTTTGGGTTCATGGCATACATGGAATTAACATTTTATATAATACATCCATTTTTTCTGATATACTTTATATTTATATGCTTACCTTTATTGAGAAAAATGTGTCTTTTAATTTAGTATTAAACATTCTTCTACGGTTGTATAATGATATTGAACTTAATCCTGGTCCTCTGCGCAATCTCAAAATTTCTCATCTAAATGTTAGGTCAATAAGAGTTAAATTAAATGTAATAGACAATGAGCTCTCTGAAAATGATGATTCACAGAAACACATCTTAACCCATTAATACCAGAGAGTGGCCTTATTTTAGACAGTGTTTTAATTATTTCTATCGAAGGGATAGGCAACTAGGACTTGGAGGTGGAATTATTACATAGAGTAGAAGAGATTTGGATTGTAATGAAATTGAAATTATTTGGTTAGAAAATACAGTTGATAACCATAAGTTACTCATAGGTGCATCTAAGACCCGAATCTGCTATTGAATACTGGAGGAAATTAGATGAGATGTTTGATAAAGTTTTTGATGATAATGTTACTGATGTAATTATAACTGGGGATATTAATGTAGATATGTTAACCCTTCAGCCACACTCTCATCTAGGCCAATTATTAACAAAGTGTAATCTAACCAGTTTAATCAATGAACCCACTAAATTACACCTACTTCTTCTTCTTCTATTGACGTTGTTCTAACTAACAATAATAATTTAATAAGGGACACTATTATTCTTGCTCCTATTTGTAGCGATCATTGTCTTATTAACTTTAGCATATCATAATCAGTGTATAAACTAACTGCATATAAGAAAACAATATTTGAATATGATGGTGCTTACATTGATAGGATCAATGATAATATTAGTAATATTAAATGGACCTCTATTTCCCGAAATAACGATATAAATGAATTTAGTAATGTTCTTGTTGAAGCAATAAATACGCAAATAAAGGACCATGTGCCTTATAGAGTAGTTACAGTAAGACCAAATGATAAACCTTGGCTTACTAATACGATTAGATTAAAGATAAGGCAAAGGAATCGTATCCATAAAAAACTGCTAACTCTAATTCTCCTACTCACCGGGAAAGGTATAGATTAGTTCGTAATGAAACTATCGATCTAATAAGAGAAAGAAAAAACAATATCTTATGAAACTTGAATCATCACAAAATGATAACAACCTTCCTCCAGATAAGTGGTGGAAAATAGTTAAATCTCTGTTAAAACTGATAATAAACAAACCTGTATTCCTTTCTGAAAGATAATGGTTCTATTCTCCAACATCCATTTGATAAGGCAGAATGCCTGAATGCTCTTCAATTTCCACTTCATCAAACAATCTTGATCTTCTTCCTCTTCCTCTTCCCCCCGAATTCCATTTCAATATTGATAACATTGTATTTACTCAACAGGACATCAAAGATCAACTTTCCACTTTAAATGAAAAGAAACCCGCTGGTCCTGATGAAATTGTCCCAAAATTCATAAAACTAATAACACCTATTACTCTTCCTCTTACCCTTCTTTTTAACAAAACTATGGAAACTGGTTCTATTCGTTTGTCATGAAAAGCTGCAAACATCATGCTTTGTATACAAAGGTAAAGGTAATGCGAATGATGTTTCAAACTATCGTCCTATTTCTTTTACATCCTGCTTTAGTAAAAGAATTAAACAAGTAATTTATAGTATCCGATGATGGTAAATGGATTCATCATATCTATTGCAGAAAGAATTTAAAAGGATAAATATATCTAAATCATTGAAATAATGAATCTCGAGAAAAAGTCTTTTAAATATATATAAAACATATATTTAACCTAGTTTGGAATATGCAGATGTCTTGTGGGATAATTGCACTGAACAATCGAAACAGCTAATAGTTTATCTTCATTTGGAAGCTGCAAGGAGTATAACGTGATCGCGCAGAGGTACCTCCTATAAAAAATATATAAAGAACTTGCTTGGGAATCTCTCTCTGATAGGCGTCAAAAACATAAACTGATATTAATGTTTTACATACTTAATGGCATGTCTTCACAACACTTATATAAATATTGTACAACCATTTTTATGACTCGATATTTTCATATTCCTATATGTAGAACAGCAAGCTATTATAGTAGCTATTTTCTTAGTACATTTAGGGAATTTAATTCTCTAGCTCTGAATTTTGACTTTTCCAACGAAAATTCTCTTGCACAATTCGAAAAACTCCTTTTTAACAACAAAAAAACAGCATATGATAAAACAAATACCTTTGTAAACGATGGTTGTCGAACTATTAAAATTAGTATGTGCCAGCTTAGAAATTTAGCCAGCAACCTGAACTCTGACCTATATCGTGATCATTTGAGAGATTCCCCGACATGTCATTGTAACCTCGGAGATGAAACAGCGGAACACTTCTTCCGTATATGTCCAATGTTCAACGAATCAAGATCAAAACTCAGAAATCAACTTAATAATCCTATTATTTCCCATGATCATTTTAATAGCAGAACCTTATTACACGGTTGTCATGATTGTGATCAAGAAACAAATCCATATGTATTACAATGTAATTCAGAATACATTACAGAAACTGGCAAATTTGATATAAGTACTTAAAATTTGTTCAATGGGTCGGGGAGATAAACTATATTTATTATTTATATGTTTTGTTGAAATAACTGTACCATACCGGAATTGTTTTGCAATGAAATTTGTTGAAATGAAATAGAAAACAAAGCAGCATCATTTAAAAAAAATGAATTGGTTATCAAGCTGACTTAACAGAGAAAATTAGTGCTTGACTCGTTGGTTTCTAATCTACAGTGTCCGGGACGGCTGAAGGTGAGTGCTGCATAGCCCATTATGGAGATCCTCTAGTCCCGGACAATGACGCGATGTGGTGCGGGATTACTGCTGTCACGAGCCCACTAACATGACTTAGTACCACTGCTGTGATGATATACTTCTCCAGGCGGACAGCTCGAACCGAGAGGCTATATGCGCCGACTACTTTTACCAGCCTGTGTGAGTGCAAACATGTATATATTTATATGCTGTTCAATTTAAAATCAACAGCAGTATACAAACAGATCTTCATTTAGATATTATATCAACTACAGAAAATGTAATTGCTTTTCATAGGTAATGTGAACGGAGTATGTTTGATAATTTAAGTTATTACTGTGTGTGTTACAGTCGGGAAAATATCCTTATCGCCATTGTTTGTGCCACAGTGATCATTTTCTGTTGCTGCTGCTGCTGTTGCTGCTGTTGTAAAGGGGGCAAAGGCGTCGTTTTCATCCGGTTCCGAGTAAGTTTATATAAATATGCTTTTTATATATCCCCTTTGAATGAAGGGAGAAATATCAGTTTAGCATTGGTTTTCCTTCTTTTGTTTGAAGGACTCACACAACTAAATCATTTACTTTATGCTATTACCAAACATTTTAGCTAATAACTTAAATATTTGAAGTTCAACAACAGTGACAACTGTCTTGATTCTTTAAAACATTCTTGCAAAGGCTACAAAATGACTTTTTTAGTAGGTTTAGTGGCATATTGGAGTGTCACAACGTCGTTGAGAACCGGAAGTTTACAATCAAAACCGGTGACCCAAAACAGAAACGCCCCCAGACATTTTGCACCTGTGCAAATCCGCACACAGACCTGGAAATATATCAAAAGTATACATTTTTCAAAAGTGAAATACCTGAACATTTCATTTATCTAAAAAACTGTCATCAGTTCCATATTAAACTTTCTGTGGCCCAGTAATTAGCTGGAACTGATGTTAGATAGGAACTACAAACGTATCAAACAATATATACGAAAAAGTTTATAAAAGAATTAATACACATAGAATGTTGAAATACAAAATTGATAGAAAATCACTCGAAACTATATATATCACATTTATACGTCCAATTCTGGAATATGCAAATAGTATATGCACGCAGAATGAATGCAATGTCTTGGAGTCTATCCAACTAGAAGCAGCACGTATTATTTCAGGGTTAAGACTTGGAACAAGTCATGCTATCTTATATAGAGAATCTGGTTTTATAACACTTAATAGAAGAAGACATTTGCATCAAAATATTACATTTTATAAAATACATAATGGGAAATGTCCCTCTCATGTCTATGATATAAATCAACCGTACATTAATAATAATGCTGACAATTATCATCTTCGCCACAATAGAATTTTTGATGTTCCTATACCAAGAACTCAGTTATATAATGCCAGTTTTTTTCTCGAAACTGATGTCTGAATGGAATAATCCAACTTGCCTGTATCCCACAATGACATCCATTGGACCTATAAAAAAGAGATTTTTTACACTAAGATGAAATGAATTCTCAACCTCAATGTACTGATATTTTTAAATTCAATGGTGATCGAAAATTTAATATTACCTTTTGTCAACTTAGAAACTGTGCCAGTAACCTGAATTCAGATCTATTTGAATCTCACCTAATTGATACCCCTGCCTGCTTATGTAGTTCTCCTGTTGAGGATTGTGATCACTTCTTCTTCCATTGTACTCTGTATACTAAACAAAGGCAAATTCTCCAGAACTCCATTTCTGCTC
This sequence comes from Mizuhopecten yessoensis, assembly GCF_002113885.1. Lineage (NCBI taxonomy): Eukaryota > Metazoa > Mollusca > Bivalvia > Pectinida > Pectinidae > Mizuhopecten > Mizuhopecten yessoensis. The sequence continues at coordinate 144,838 of NW_018407490.1, forward strand.
TTGACATTATTCCATTAAATACTCAGACTTTTCTTTATGGATGTCGAAGACTCGATATCAATATGAATATAAGTATCTTGGAGATGGTTCAGAGATTCGTTAAAGATACAAGACGCTTTTACTAGATTACACTTACTTGTTTATCTTTTTTCACATGACCTTGCTGTATGGAATGATACCAGTACATAATTGTACTATGTACTGTCCACCAGCATAATTTTAATTGCCATTTTTTGTAAAATCTAGTTTTTGTACAAAAATTATCAAAAAAATAAATAATGACATGCAAATATCAATATTCATGTACATAACATACATGTTTTATCATTACTCCAGTTCAATATGATGTGTGTAAACTGTTTACAACTGTAAAGAGAGGGCGCTCATAGGCTTTGCCTGTTGCCCAATTCCTTTGTATCAAAGATATGAACAATAAATATTCTGAAATGAAATAGCGAGTACTTGTAGACGGCAGTCAGTCCCCTATAGTAGAGTCCGGGGTTCTCGGACCAACACTTGTCTGTGTCATAACAATGATTTGCCTGCTTGTGTAACATTTACCGCACGGCTTCTTGCCAACGATTGTTTGGTATACCGCCCGATCAAATGTCTCCAAGACCACATAGACTTCCTTAGAACAATGGGCTAATGAATTGGGTGATCGTTCAACGTAACAAAATGTTATATCTTCCAAACTTCGTGATCCAGGTCACATAGCACATACAGATACCAACTCTACGGCCACATATTCGAGGAAGTGGAAGAAATTCATACTTTTGGGTTGTTACTCACAATTCCATGAAGTGGGATGCTTAAATCCTCGCTATTATAAATAAAGCAAATTCCACACTCGGGTTCTTATGACGGAATCTGGGACAGTGTTCTTTGTCACTAAAGATAACAGCTTACAAGTCACTATTAAAGATCCGTCTTGGAATACAGCTGAACAAAAAATAGCAGCATCCATTCTTTGAAAACGATACAACGTCGCGCTGCCCGGTCCATAACATCTGATTGCCGGAGAGAAAGCTGCGTGACATCAATGCTGGATGCCCTGGAACTATCACTTAGGGATCGCAGACGGGACCGTCGACTTGTCCTCTTCTATAGAATTGTGAAGGGACGTGTGGCTATATATATCTGTCTTAACCAACAAATAATTAATCCAGACAAAAAGAAAACAGTGAAAATTTCCGACAGTTTCAGTGTAACACAGGCCTTTTAAGAGATCATTTCCACAAGAAACTGCATGCATCACTGGTGATTAGAACACCCCCAAGGCATGTATCACTAATGATTAGGACAACCTCCAAGGCATGTATTACTGCAACAACCTTCGAGAAGATCTGGTTAAAACATTACTTCAAAACCTCAAAATAAAACTCTTTTCTCAACAAATTTTAATCCCAAGCGCACTCCTCAAACACTGGAACTATACTCGGAATTGAGGTCTTCCGTTATTTTACAGATATAGAGAAAAACGGAACTGACCGAGTTTCTGTGACTGGCTGACACGATATTTGTTCCTGGCGCAAACTTAAAGTCATTACTTTGAGCGGCGTTGCAGTTTCGGGGATATAACTCTTACAGAAGTGAAAGAGTCATACTCTCAGTCGGATTGGTCATAGCGATAGTGGTCACCTAACGACTGGCGGAGGCCAAAAGAACAACATAAAGATAGTAACTCATTCAGTCCATAAGGATATTGACCCCTCTCAGGAATATTGTGTGAAAGAAGGACGTAAGTCCCACAATACTTGGAAGTTGGTAAGTCACATTTGTGAACGAGATAAGAGCTTATAAGTTATGTCGGTTATGATAGTATTAGACTTGCTTAGATAGTAACTTAAGCTTAACGTTGGTCTTATATTTTCTCTGAAATTACACGAATGCTACGTTTTAAGTTGTTCTCTTCCAGTGGTTAAAATATTAGCTACCTACCTACCGGACGGTGTATGTTGGACGATGCTATTGTGGAATTTGGAGTTTGTATGTAGATCCCTATTGCTTAACAAACATAACGGCCAATTAAAACTTAATATTCTCTTTGTCGGTCGGTGTAAAGGAAATGTGACTACGAGCCTTTCGTACTAAATCCACAACGAATACGATGAACAAGATTGTGCTATGTTCCATTTTGATCAGCGCCGTAGGTGAGTTTAATACCCAATGCGTGCCAGATATACAATCTGTAGAATTGTTTGAACTGTGTCAGTACGCAG
>NW_018407491.1:0-504 GCF_002113885.1 Mizuhopecten yessoensis
GGGAAGGAATCAGCTAGCCAATAGTTTCCCCCTTAGTTACTTATATAGAGAGGGAAAGAATCAGCTAGCCAATAGTTTCCCCCTGGTTACTAATACAGAGATAGGTAAGGGATCAGCTAGCCAATAGTTTCCCCTCCTAATTGCTTAATTATACAGAGATGGGGGATATAATCAGCTAGCTAATAATTTCCCATCCTAATTGCTTATACAGAAAAGGGGGGAAAGAATCAGCGAGCCAATAGTCCCCCCCCCTAATTGCTTAAACAGAGAGGGGGATAGAATCAGCCAGCTAATAGTTTCCCCCCTGATTGCTTATACAGAAAGGGGGGAAAGAATCAGCTAGCCAATAGTTTCCCCCTTAATTACAAATACAAAGGGGGGGAAGAATCAGCTACCCAATAGTTTCCCCCTTAGTTACTAATACAGAGATGGGGGAAGGAATCGGCTAGCGAATAGTTTCCCCCCCCCTAATTGCTTATACAGAGAGGGGGATAGAATCAGCTA
>NW_018407491.1:4542-5042 GCF_002113885.1 Mizuhopecten yessoensis
TAATTACAAATACAGAGGGGGGGGAAGAATCAGCTACCCAATAGTTTACCCCTTAGTTACTAATACAGAGATGGGGGAAAGAATCAGATAGCTAATAGTTTCCCCCTTAGTTACTAATACAGAGATGGGGGAAGGAATCAGCTAGCCAATAGTTTCCCCCTTAGTTACTTATAGAGAGGGGGAAAGAATCAGCTAGCCAGTAGTTTCCCCCTTAGTTACTAATACAGAGATGGGGGAAGGAATCAGCTACCCAATAGTTTCCCCCTGGTTACTTATACAGAGAGGGAGGAAAGAATCAGCTAGCCAATAGTTTTCCCCCCTAATTGCTTATACAGAGAGGGGGATAGAATCAGCCAGCTAATAGTTTCCCCCCTGATTGCTTATACAGAAAGGGGGGAAAGAATCAGCTAGCCAATAGTTTCCCCCCTAGTTACTAATACAGAGATTGGTAAGGGATCAGCTAGCCAATAGTTTCCCCCTGGTTACTTATACAGAGAGGG
>NW_018407492.1:0-504 GCF_002113885.1 Mizuhopecten yessoensis
ATAGACGTACAATGTTGATGTAGAAATACACTGTTTATGTAGAAAAACAATGAATACATATTGTATGTAGAAATACACTGTTGATATAGACGTACAATGTTGATGTAGAAATACACTGTTTATGTAGAAATACACTGTTTATGTAGAAATACAATGGTTACATATTGTATGTAGAAATACACTGTTGATATAGACGTACAATGTTGATGTAGAAATACACTGTTTATGTAGAAATACANATGTAGAAATACACTGTTGATATAGACGTACAATGTTGATGTAGAAATACACTGTTTATGGAGAAATACAATGATTATATATTGTATGTGGAAATACACTGTTGATATAGACGTACAATGTTGATATAGAAATACACTGTTTATGTAGAAATACAATGATTGCATATTGTATGCAGAAATACACCGTTGATATAGACGTACAATGTTGATGTAGAAATATACTGTTGATATAGACGTACAATGTTGATGTAGAAATACACTGTTG
>NW_018407492.1:1555-1728 GCF_002113885.1 Mizuhopecten yessoensis
ATGATACAAACGAGGCTAAGGTTTTTCTAGCCTATATTACTTAGCCATCGTAATTTGGTGAGCTTGTATGTGGAAAGGTCATATACTGGTGGGTATATAAATGAACATCATTACATTTATGTAGGGAAAGTTACAAATACACTGTTGATGTAGAAATACACTGTTGATTACAC
>NW_018407492.1:11893-14941 GCF_002113885.1 Mizuhopecten yessoensis
CACAATGTTGATATAGACGTACAATGTTTATGTAGAAATACAATGATTACATATTGTATGTAGAAATACATTGTTGATATAGACGTACAATGTTGATGTAGAAATACACTGTTTATGTAGAAATACAATGATTACATATTGTATGTAGAAATACACTGTTGATATAGACGTACAATGTTGATGTAGGAATGCAATGATTACATATTGTATGTAAAAAATACACGGTTGATATAGACGTACAATGTTGATGTAGAAATACACTGTTTATGTAGAAATACAATGATTACATATTGAATGTATAAATATACCGTTGATGTAGAAATACAGTTGGTATTCTAAAAAAGATCCTATTTTGATTATGCTAATAATAGTTTGTTTAATTGACATCTTGCCTTTACCGCAACTTGTAACAATCCTCATAAGTAATTATCGGGATGGATCAATGAGGGACCAGTAAGGAATGAGGGACTGACCCCATGAACTTTCATGCGGCGGCGTCGGCGGATACGCATGAGTGATTTGCGGATATGGTTGACTGCCCCCGCCGCCACCGCCACCGCCACCGCCACCATCGCGCGGCCGCCGCCGCATGAAAGGTCATGAGGTCATTCTCTCATTCCTCACTGGTCCCTCACTGATCCATCACGATAGGGAGGGATTTACTATAAAATAGAGGGAGGGATAAAGTGACGAAGAACTCTCATTTCCTATTCATCAACTATATCAAGATCCAATAACAATCACAGCCAGATTTAGTAGCAAGCTAAGTCTAATGGGCCTAAAGCGATGATCTGTCAAAGATAATATTATAATATATATAAAATTAACCTGAAGAAATTAACCAAAAGAACCTGGCGAGGAAATATATCTCCTCCTGGCATACATGCCTCGGGTAGGTCTTCAAGGATTCAAATATAACAGATGAACCGTAATTAGTCTACTTTATTTATCTGTAACAGGACAGCTTTTGGAAGGTAACATATTGAGGGGATGCTTTAACTTCTAGGTAGTCTTTATTGACCGACAGTTTGCTGAGTAAATCCTTATAATATGATATTAGGCCTAGAGAGCTGCCATACGGTCTGCAATGTCTATAAACCTTAACCGCATAAGCAATGCTAGAACAGTATGGTCATACGGTCTGCAATGTCTATAAACCTTACCAGCATAAGGAATGCTAGAATAGTATGGCCATACGGTCTGCAATATCTATAAACCTTAACCGCATAAAGAATGCTAGAATAGTATGGCCATACGGTCTGCAATGTCTATAAACCTTTCCCGCATAAGGAATGCTAGAACAGTATGGTCATACGGTCTGCAATGTCTATCAACCTTACCAGCATAAGGAATGCTAGAATAGAATGGCCATACGGTCTGCAATGTCTATAACCCTTACCAGCATAAGGAATACTAGAATAGTATGGTCAAACGGTCTGCAATGTCTATAAACCTTACCAGCATAAGGAATGCTAGAATAGTATGGCCATACGGTCTGCAATGTCTATAAACCTTTCCCGCATAAGGAATGCTAGAATAGTATGGCCATGCGGTCTGCAATGTCTATAACCTTTCCCGCATAAGGAATGCTAGAACAGTATGGTCATACGGTCTGCAATGTCCATAAACCTTTCCCGCATAAGGAATGCTAGAATAGTATGGTCATACAGTCTGCAATGTCTATAAACCTTTCCCGCATTAAGGAATGCTAGAATAGTATGGTCATACGGTCTGCAATGTCTATAAACCTTTCCCGCATTAAGGAATACTAAAATAGTATGGTCATACGGTCTGCAATGTCTATAAGCCTTTCCCGCATTAAGGAATGCTAGAATAGTATGGTCATACGGACTGCAATGTCTATAAACCTTACCAGCATAAGGAATGCTAGAATAGTATGGTCATACGGTTTGCAATGTCTATAACCCTTACCAGCATATGGAATGCTAGAATAGAATGGGCATACGGTCTGCAATGTCTATAACCCTTACCAGCATAAGGAATGTTAGAATAGTATGGTCATACGGTCATACGGTCATACGGTCATACGTTCTGCAATGTCTATAAACCTTACTAGCATAAGGAATGCTTGAATAGTATGGTCAAACGGTCTACATTGTCTATAAACCTTACTAGCATAAGGAATGCTAGAATAGTATGGCCATACCTTCTGCAATGTCTATAACCCTTACCAGCATAAGAAATGCTAGAATAGTATGGCCATACAGTCGGCAATGTCTATAAACCTTACCAGCTTAAGGAATGCTAGAATAGTATGGTCATACGATCTGCAATGTCTATAAACCTTACCAGCATAATAAAAATGCTAGAATAGTATGGTCATACGGTCTCCAATGTCTATAAACCTTTCCAGCATAAGGAATGCTAGAATAGTATGTCAATATGGTCTGCAATGACTATAAACCTTACCAACATAAGGAATGCTAGAATAGAATGGCCATACGGTCTGCAATGTCTATAACTCTTACCAGCATAAGGAATGCTAGAATAGTATGGCCCTACGGTCTGCAATGTCTATAAACTATACCAGCATGGGGAATGCTAGAATAGTATGGTCATACGGTCTTCAATGTCTATAAACCTTACCAGCATAAGGAATACTAGAATTATATGGTCATACGGTCTCCAATGTCTATAAACCATACCATCATAAGGAATGCTAGAATAATATCGTTGNTACCAGCATAAGGAATGCTAGAATAGTATGGCCATACGGTCTGCAATGTCTATAAACCTTACCAGCATAAGGAATGCTAGAACAGTATGGTCATACAGTCTGCAATGTCTATAACCCTTACCAGCATAAGGAATGCTAGAATAGTATGGCCATACGGTCTGCAATGTCTATAAACGTTACCAGCATAAGGAATGCTAGAATAGTATGGTCATACGGTCTGCAATGTCTATAAAACTTTCCAGCATAAGAAATGCTAGAATAGTATGGTCATACGGTCTGCAATGTCTGTAAACCATACCAGCATCAGGAATGCTAGAACAGTATGTTTATACGGTCTGCAATGTCTATAA
>NW_018407493.1:0-504 GCF_002113885.1 Mizuhopecten yessoensis
ACCGTCCAACCGCCAGGTATTATCTTTGTCACCGTCCAACCGTCATGTATTATATCTGTCATCGTCCAACCGTCAGGTATTATCTTTGTCACCGTCCAATCGCCGGGTATTATCTCTGTCCCCGTCCAACCGTCATGTATTATCTCTGTCACCTTCAACCGTCAAGTAATATATCTGTCACATTCAATCGATAGGTGTAATCTTTGTCCCCGTCCAACCGCCGGGTATTAGCTCTGTCATCGTCCAACCATCAGGTGTTATCTTTGTTACCGTCCAACCGTCAGGTATTCTCTCTGTTACCTTCAACCGTCAAGGATTATATCTGTCACATTCAACCGATAGGTGTTATCTTTGTCACCGTCCAACCGTCAGGTATTATCTCTGTTACCTTCAACCGTCAAGTATTATATCTGTCACATTCAACCGATAGGTGTAATCTTTGTCACCGTCCAACCGCCGGGTATTATCTCTGTCACCGTCCAACCGTCAGGTATTATCTTTGTC
>NW_018407493.1:1544-2943 GCF_002113885.1 Mizuhopecten yessoensis
CAGTGAATTGTGACTCCGCGGTAAGTAGTAATACCTGTCAGATACGTAGTGAGTGGGTTATGACTCCGCGGTAAGAAGTAGGACCTGTTGTAGTGATCCGTGACTGACGACCCGTCAGTACACCACACTAGCACACCGTTCACACACAGTCTAACACCGCGCCTACAGGGGAGCAGGCTATACACTCGCTAGGCTTTCCCGACATCAACTCGGAATTGAAACCATACGGATTTCAATTGAATCTGAATCAATCTAGTTTTAGTTTAAATCTGACAGCTAGAAGGGTTTTATGTGACGGTCGGAAACACTTAATCTCGCTTTTAGCGTGATTTATTTTTATACTTGTTTTTATTCTATTAATTTCCCGATTGTAGTTGTGTGTTTCGGCTTGACTATAGTTTTTGCAGTCTTTGGGAATTGTGTTTAGGATAGCTATCCAATCACATTTTGCAATTCTATGCCCGGATTTTCTGCTGGTGATTGTTTTACTTCCTTTGAGACCTGAGTTTCCAGGACTGATACATAGACCTGCGGATATAGCGAGGAGGCCTTTCGGATTTCCTTCGTTACCGGCATTCCATCTGTGCTCGGGATCCCGGGTATAACCTTGACCCGTTGTTATAACTTACTGGAAGTTTCCTCTTTATTACGGGGACTAGTGACAACATTTGTTTTTTTGGATACAGTTACACGTATGATAGGTGAACTTTTTGTTGGAACATTACATGTGATGCTGGATACTCGGAACAGGCATTACCTATACCTGTGAACTGATATGGGAAAAAACGAATCGTACGAATTTCAAGATATGGGGAAATACGCCAGCAATTCAGAACTTCCAAACACAACCAAAAGGGGCGGTTGTTTTGTAACAACCACCACGGGGTTTATCCTGACCCTGCTAGCGGCATGCCTGGCCGTGGGGGTCGGGCTGATCGTACATTTTTCGGGCGCTGCCCGCCAATTCGAGTGTAACTGTAACTGGGGGTCGGGGAACCCAAGCAGTGATGCGGTCGTAGGGGGTGGGGATAAGTCTACTCCGACTCCAACCGACCCATCCGTACAAAAGTGTGTGGAGTGGGCCACAGCAGGAAACACCGATATATGTAAGTACATGTTTACCTCTCGTATAGCACGTGTACACGTTAAACTGCAGTAGTAATAACCTACGTGTTATAACTCTAGTAAACGTATATTACAAGTTATAACATATTTTGGTATGTATCACAACAGTATATTAAAGTAAGCCTGTTTTAAATTTTGAGAACATACACTGTTTCCTGAGGCAGTGCATGTGTTCCGACAAGAAATTGTGACGTCATAATCACATGGAGAGTGAAATGTTTGACTCGCTATTCCGTCTTTGCGTATTGTGAACAGTGTGAAAATATCACTTTTT
>NW_018407493.1:3671-4060 GCF_002113885.1 Mizuhopecten yessoensis
TGCGACGGTAGAGTAAGTGGTTGCTATGGTAAATGTTTGGTACACACACTTAAGTGTTTACATAAATATACAATTAATAACATTTTTATAAGCAATCATACGAGAAAATAGCAGCAAACGTCGGGTTACGTTGAGTATCCCATTCAAAATGGTGCGCAGCCTTGTTGTCAAGCATGACGTCATTATATTATGGCGATAATTATTACGCATTTGATTCCCGCCGTTTTTTGATGCATTACATTTTCATGTTTTATACTTTAAAGATGTAATAAATAGAAAATTTAAGGATGTCTTCAGTAATAACAAATATATTTCACTCGTATGACTAATATTTTGATATGTTACACTCATGAAAAATATCAAAATATTAGCCACACTCGTGAAATATA
>NW_018407493.1:4826-7025 GCF_002113885.1 Mizuhopecten yessoensis
GTCGTGATGGACTTATTTTCACGATATCTGTCTGTCTGTCTGTTTGTCTGTCTGTCCGTCACATATTTTGAAATATCAAAGTCTAATAAGGAAACGGCTGTCTTATATATGTAGGTAACAGACAGAACTAGAAGTCCTAAGAACTCTGAAGTCCTGAATCGTAAACTCAAGAAATGCTACCGTTCAAGATCGTTCATGCAATTTAGGTATGGATCACCTACCAAACCCTGTCTGATCAATAAGCAGTCTTCTATCATCGTTTAGTTTTTCAGGTATAATCTCCGTCACCTTCAACCGTCAGGTATTATCTCTGTCACCGTCCAACCGTCAGGTATTATCTCTGTCACCGTCCAACCGTCAGGTATTATCTTTGTCACCGTCCAACCGCCAGGTATTATCTCTGTCACCGTCCAACCGTCAGGTATTATCCTTGTCAACGTCCAACCGTCAGGTGTAATCTCTGTCACCGTCCAACCGTCAAAATTATCTTTGTCACCGCCTAACCGTCAGGTATTATCTCTGTCACCGTCCAACCGTCAGGTATTATCTCTGTCGCCGTCCAACCGTCAGGTATTATCTCTGTCACCGTCCAACCGTCATGTATTATCTTTGCCACCGTCCAACCGCCAGGTATTATCTTTGCCACCGTCCAACCGCCAGGTATTATCTCTGTCACCGCCCAACCGTCAGATATTATCTCTGTCACCGCCCAACCGTCAGATATTATCTCTGTCACCGTCCAACCGTCAGGTATTATCTCTGTCATCGTCCAACCGTCAGGTATTATCTCTGTCACCGTCCAACCGCCAGGTAATATCTTTGTCCCCGTCCAACCGTCAGGTATTATCTCTGTCATCGTCCAACCGTCAGGTATCATCTCTGTCACCGTCCAACCGCCAGGTATTATCTTTGTCACCGTCCAACCGTCAGGTATTATCTTTGTCACCGTCCAACCGTCAGGTATTATCCTTGTCACCGTCCAACCGTCACGTATTATCTCTGTCACCGTCCAACCGTCAGGTATTATCTTTGTTACCGCCCAACCGTCAGGTATTATCTTTGTCACCATCCAACCCGCTGGTATTATCTCTGTCCCCGTCCAACCGCCAGGTATTATCTCTGTCACCGTCCAACCGTCAGGTATTATCCTTGTCACCGTCCAACCGTCACGTATTATCTCTGTCACCGTCCAACCGCCATGTATTATCTCTGTCACCGTCCAACCGCCATGTATTATCTCTGTCACCGTCCAACCGTCAGGTATTATCTTTGTCACCATCCAACCCGCTAGTATTATCTCTGTCACCGTCCAACCATCAGGTATAATCTTTGACGCCGCCCAACCGTCAGGTATTATCTTTGTCACCATCCAACCCGCTGGTATTATCTCTGTCACCGTCCAACCGTCAGGTAATATATCTGTCACCCTCCAACTGTCAGGTATTATATCTGTCACCGTCCAACCGTCAGGTATTATCTCTGTCACCGTCCAACCGTCAGGTATTATCTTTGTCACCGCCCAACCGTCAGGTATTATCTTTGTCACCGTCCAATCGTCAGGTATTATCTTTGTCACCGTTCAACCGCAAGGTATTATCTTTGTCACCGTCCAACCTTCAGGTATTATCTCTGTCACCGTCCAACCGTCAGGTATTATCTCTGTCACCGTCCAACCGTCAGGTATTATCTCTGTCACCGTCCAACCGCCAGGTATTATCTCTGTCACCGTTCAACCGTCAGGTATTATATCTGTCACCGTCCAACTGTCAGGTATTATATCTGTCACCGTCAAACCGTCAGGTATTATCTCTGTCACCGTCCAACCGTCAGGTATTATCTCTGTCACCGCCTTACCGTCAGGTATTATCTTTGTCACCGCATTACCGTCAGGTATTATCTTTGTCATCGTCCAACCGTCAGGTATCATCTCTGTCACCGCCTAACCGTGAGGTATTATCTTTGTCACCGTCCAACCGTCAGGTATAATCTTTGTCACCGTCCAACCGTCAAATATTATCTCTGTCACCGCCCAACCGTCAGGTATTATCTTTGTCACCGTCCAACCGTCAGGAATTATATCTGTCACCGTCCAACCGTCAGGTATTATCTCTGTCACCGTCCAACCGTCAGGTATTATCTCTGTCACCGTTCAACCGTCAGGTATTATCTCTGTCACCGTCCAACCGTCAGGTATTATCT
>NW_018407493.1:7041-7217 GCF_002113885.1 Mizuhopecten yessoensis
ATCTCTGTCACCGCCTAACCGTCAGGTATTATCTTTGTCACCGTCCAACCGTCAGGTATAATCTTTTTCACCGTCCAACCGTCAAATATTATCTCTGTCACCGCCCAACCGTCAGGTATTATCTTTGTCACCGTCCAACCGTCAGGAATTATCTCTGTCACCGTCCAACCGTCAGG
>NW_018407493.1:7304-8262 GCF_002113885.1 Mizuhopecten yessoensis
AATATCACCAACAGAAGTCACTATTGTAGTGTGTACAGTACAGGTGAATCTGTACCGAGTGACGGAGTGAAAGGCAAACAACGTGATTAACGTCGTCAATCAAACGCTTGAATGCCAATTGAATTGTGAGCGCTTCTGACACTTGGTACCATTTTTCATGGTCTGTTGTATGTGGTTTCTGTTTGAGGTACATATACATGCACGTACGTGTTCTAGTTCTAGAGTAAACAATTACGTGTAAAATACAGAATATTGTCTTTAATGTTGAGGTATTAAGACAGCGAGGGAGGCCAGCAGCTCCTGACGTGTACCAGTCCTGTAGTGTCGCCTACAGGCAGTACAACCCTCCCCGAATGATTTCTAAGTTAAGTATCCGTGCGAACAGATGACTAGCGAAGGTTAATAGATAAAACATTACATTAATCAGACTGAAAATCTTCAAGACAAGTAGGCCAACAGCACTGAGATCAGGGGGTTCCTTTAACAAGAAAACATAGACATTAGCAAACAGACATATCAAATCCTGATTATTATGCAAATGTTGTTTTCTTATGTTTAACGAACACAGGAAAATGTAAATGTTATAGAAAGAGGTCAATTCAGCACTTCAAAATAAATCTGAGCAATGAATACTAATTGTTTGACTAAACACCGGTTGAGAACAGAGCGTACCATAATTAAGTTAACAAACATGGAGGCTCGTACAGGACATGAAGGCTCGTACATGACATGGAGGCTCGTACAGGACACGGAGGCTCGTACAGGACACGGAGGTTCATACAGGACACGGAGGCTCGTACATGACACGGATGCTCGTACAGGACACGGAAGCTCGTACAGGACACGGAGGCTCATACAGGACACGGAGGCTCGTACAGGACACGGAGGCTCGTACAGGACACGGAGGCTCGTACAGGACACGGAGGCTCGTACAGGTCACGGAGGCTCGTACAGGTCA
>NW_018407493.1:8287-24197 GCF_002113885.1 Mizuhopecten yessoensis
AGGCTCGTACAGGACACGGAGGCTCGTACAGGACACGGAGGCTCGTACAGGACATGGAGGCTCGTACAGAACATGTAGATGTTTGACTGGGCGGCCAATGTGAACGGTAATAATTCTTCAATCGACGCCGGAATTACGTGGTAAGGACGTTATATTTACCGATGACGTCATGTGTTTGGTCACGCCGATATCATGCTACTTTGACAACACATTCGTCACAAACTTGACAATTATTAAAATAAAACCTTTTTATTTTGGACAGGTTATATAATTTAGAGGTGATATCTCCGGCTGCGGTCGTGTAAATAGATGGCGAAACGATATAAGATAGATTTACTTGTGCTCTACTGGAGGTGGACCTGACAACCTGACCAAAACAGAAATTTAAAGTATTTTTCTGTGAATGGTTCATACATAATGGTTGTGATAAAGCGGTATATAAGACCTCGAATTATTATTATTATATAGTTATCTTATACATTAATTGGACAGCGATACACATTTTATTTTCAAAACATTTTTACGTGTGATCAGTTCAATAAAAGTAACAGACTGAAATTTACACCTTGATTAACTCTGCCCACAACTACTGTTCATGACGTCACAAAATTGTGTCTCGTTCGCTTAAAAGAGTTAGTGAAGACAATTATCAAAACATATCCTTAAGCGAAGATTTTTATGGGATGGCAACGAATTCAGAAACAAAATCATTTATTAATGCAAATACGACTTCTAATAATATTTCCAAGACAATAAGCAATGAAGATAAGCTAAGTCACTGACTTGAAGTAAATTAAGCATTGATCTGCTTTTGGTTGGCATTCATAGTCAATATAAATTCGAAATTTGAAGCGCGTCATACAAACTGTATATGACTGGGCCCAACTGTTACTTCCCATTGGACTGCTGGGTGTGTTGACTAGAGTGTCATAGCGTACACCACTCGAACGTTCACAGTGATATCACTAGAGTGTCATAGCGTACACCACTCGAACGTTCACAGTGATATCACTAGAGTGTCATAGCGTACACCACTCGAACGTTCACAGTGATATCACTAGAGCGTCATAGCGTACACCACTCGAACGTTCACAGTGATATCACTAGAGTGTCATAGCGTACAACACTCGAACGTTCACAGTGATATCACTAGAGCGTCATAGCGTACACCACTCGAACGTTCACAGTGATATCACTAGAGTGTCATAGCGTACAACACTCGAACGTTCACAGTGATATCACTAGAGCGTCATAGCGTACACCACTCGAACGTTCACAGTGATATCACTAGAGTGTCATAGCGTACACCACTCGAACGTTCACAGTGATATCACACTCAGTAGCATCCGTACGCTCTTTTTGTTACGTAATTTAACTTAAATTAAAAAAAAAAAAAAAGCAATGTGTACTTTTACAGAAAGCTAATATGCATGAAGCGTCATTCTTATTTGCTCTTTCTGTTTATTTTCTTCTCCAGTTAATTACTTTTTTAGAAATAACGACCAACTTGGTATGTGCATATATGTTTTTTATATGAATTGTGACACGTACATGTCTTATAACGTTCTATTCAAGAAACTATTTTAGTAAACTACCCCGAAGATCCCTTTCACCATGAGATGCCAACACCTCAGATAAATCGTCTGTCACACCAGTAATCGAACCCCTGCCGTCAGTATATAGGCCAGTATTTGATTCTCTAATGTAACACACAGCTGCCTGCCTAGAGTCAGCTAGCTAGGCGTCATTGTTTCTGTCCCAATCTGACAGAATAAAATATCAAAATGGTTATTCCAATCGATTTCCTCCATCATTGAGATACTACATTCATATTTTTGGGTGTGACGAAATTTGTCTAGCATGAAAGAAGAGAATTTCGAATAAGGCATGTTATTGATCGAGAACGCCCGTTTATTGTGTGTACTAACAGTACCGGGATTCAGAACATCTCCTGCAACACTATGTAATGTATTTTGACATTTCGAAGATTTCACGATTTACCTCAATACCCCATACTATAAGATGGTGGTCGTCTTACATTAGGTAAGAGTGTGTCTCTTTACCAAACCCTTAAAATGTTTCACAATATATCTTAGACCTTACAATATCTCAACACCACTAGGATTACACAACGTTTCTAACACTTCACAACATTTCTAAGACAACACAACATATCTAAGACAACACAACATTTCTAAGACTACACAACATTGCTAAGAATACACAATATTTCTAAATAAGACAACACAACATTTCTAAGACAACACAACATTTCTAAGACAACGCAACATTTCTAAGACAACACAACATTTCTAAGACAATACAACATATCTAAGACAACACAACATTCCTGAGACTACACAATATTTCTAAGACTACACAACATTCCTGAGACTACACAACATTGCTATGATTACTCAATATTTCTAAATAAGACAACACAACATTCTAAGACAACACAACATATCTAAGACAACATAACGTTCTAAAAGAACACAGCATTTTTAAGACAACACAACATTTCAAAGACAACACAACATTTCTAAGACAATACAACATATCTTAGACAACAAAACATTACTGAGACTACACAACATTTCTAAGACTACACATTATTTTTAAGACAACACAACATTCCTGAGACTACATAATATTTCTAAGACTACACAACATTCCTGAGACTACACAACATTTCTAAGACAACACAACATTCCTGAGACTACACAATATTTCTAAGATAACACAACATATCTAAGACTACACAATATCTCTAAGATTACACAACATTTCTAAGACACTTCTAAGACAACACAACATTTCTAAGACAACACAACATTTCTCAGACAACACAACATTTTTAAGACAACACAACATTTCTAAGAATACACAACATTTTTAAGACAACACAACATTTCTGAGACTACACAACATTTCTAAGACAACACAACATTTCTAAGACACTTCTAAGACAACACAACATTTCTAAGACAACACAACATTTCTCAGACAACACAACATTTTTAAGACAACACAACATTTCTAAGAATACACAACATTTTAAAGACAACACAACATTTCTGAGACTACACAACATTTCTAAGACTACTCAGAATTATTAAGATTACACTTAAGATTACACTACAATAAATAATGTCAAATAGTGCCAAGCATTGTATCTTTAGAATGTCCTTCTGGCTATACAGCATAATTAAGACTTTCCAATGCATGCAAGACTTTACAGTTATTCTAAGAATATTTCGCCCCCCCCCCCCCTCCCGTCCACAATATAAAAAGTCCTATCCTTTCTCTTAGTTCCATATTTTACGTTTCCAATTCTTCTATACAATTTATATATTTGAGATATTACATTTTCGTTGTATACTTCAGAGCTGGAGATTGTGTTTAATTTTGTTGGTAGTTTCCGTATGCTTTATATTGTTTAAAAAGGCGCAATGTGTGCCTACCAGTAGGCGATAAGACGCGACTTTCCACAGGAAATCTTACTCATATATAATTCTTTTATTATATCACGTTAAACTCCATGTTTACTGCTTTTGAAGTACATGCCAATCTATAACACCCGTATTTTAGCTGTCAGGCTAATGTAACCGATAACACCATTTTCGTTTAAATGTTATATAAACGATAATATACGTAGCATTCCGGTTTTATGAGTAAGGTTTTATTATCCGTGTATAAAGGCCAACTCTTGTCTAATGATTTCGTAAAGATAGCCCTGGTTATCCGATTATCATCTGTGTGAAACAGAAATGAAAATGCAACATAATCGAACCCGGTACCGGTGAACCTTAAGGGGACGCTCTAACCAACTCAGTTTCCTGGTCACCGGCGATCAACTCGGACAATACTGATTATTAGCCGTGTAAACACCCACCTGTGTAATGATTATCCAGTAGAGGAAAATAATACTCCCTTCAATTCAGGAAAGGTACTAACATACAAAAATATATATTGTAGTTGATTTTCAGTTTCCTTTTGAACTTGAAAGTTTAAGTATCAGAGTTTTTAAAATAAAAAAGAATCTCAACAACATCATTAATAAAGAAGATTTAAACACCTCGAGGGTATATCTGGATCGATTGTTTCAAGGGAAAGAAGATTGAGGCATATGTGGAAATTGGGACAACGACCAAACAGTAACAGAATTAAAATAAACATCAATCAAAGATATTACGTCCATTTTTGAATAGCAATTTCTGAATGTTATCAAATTAAGCCAAGTGCGCTGTGCCGTAAGAGTGATGAAGGACAATGGCCGATCTAAAATATTTACAGGTGTGACACCTATACAGCAGACAGGCAAACTGGAGCGTGCTGGAGGCTCTCTGTCACAACAGTAGCTACACACTAGACAGGGGTCGGGGAGTGGGGTATCATCAATTATTGATATTTTGTCAAATTGATAATATTGAATCAACAGTCTAAATTTAAAAAATAAGGTGATTATTGAACGAAAATTGGCCAGCATTCAGTTAAGTTTCTAACTGAAAATATAATACGTACTGCCTAATCATGCCAGTACAGAGGCCTACATTGATCATTACTTGTAATCTCTCGATCACGTGATCCCTTGTCCCGACCGCGTGACCCCATGTCCCCGACACCGTGACTCCATGTCCACAACCCCGTGTCTACTTATCCACGACCCCGTGTCTCCTTGTCCACGAACCCGTGACCCCGTGTCCCAGACACCGTGACCCCTTGTCCCCGACCCCGTGACATCGTGTCCCCGACATCGTGACCCCGTGTCCCCGACACCGTGACCCCTTGACTCCTTGTCCACGAACCCGTGACCCCGTGTCCCAGACCCCGTGACCCCGTGTCCCCGACACCGTGACCCCGTGTCCCCGACCCCGTGACACCGTGTCCCCGACATCGTGACCCCGTGTCCCCGACACCGTGACCCCGTGACTCCTTGTCCACGACCCCGTGTCCCCTACCTGTTCCCGCCATCGCCCTACAGACTTCATTTCCTATCCGATTGTCATGGAAACCTACATGTTTGGGTCAATAAAAGGCCATTGGGCGACGGTGCAGTGAAAAAGGGAAACAGATATTTGAATAGTTGGAGAGAAAAAAAATCATCTTTTGTGTGAGTTTGTATTCCGGGGTAAAGAATTGCCACGCTGACTATTACATTTGTTGTCAGCATTTTACATACTTCTTTTTTTAATTTGAATGAACACGGCTCACACCAAAAGACAAAAACTTTCAACTCATTCTTCTCCTTTACGAACTATTAACCAATACATGTATATCCGACACTGCTAAGCATTAGTATGCTTTGTACATAGTGGCACTTCATCTTTATAAGGAATAAATGAATCTGAAATGACAAACCCACATGCGTCGTTTTCCAGCACGTACATATTAAGTAGGCAGTTTGTACCACTTGTTCTAGGCCACTGTAGTGCTGATTGGTATGACATGTATGCCACTGTAGTGCTGATTGGTATGACATGTATGCCACTGTAGTGCTGATTGGTATGACATGTAGGCCATTGTAGTGCTGATTGGTATGACGTCTAGGCCACTGTAGTGCTGATTGGTATGACATGTAGATACGGAGCTTCAGACTTGTTCTAGGCCACTGTAGTGCTGATTGGTATGACATGTATGCCACTGTAGTGCTGATTGGTATGACATGTATGCCACTGTAGTGCTTATTGGTATGACATGTATGCCACTGTAGTGCTGATTGGTATGACATGTATGCCACTGTAGTGCTTATTGGTATGACATGTATGCCACTGTAGTGCTGATTTGTATGACATGTATGCCACTGTAGTGCTGATTGGTATGACATGTAGGCCATTGTAGTGCTGATTGGTATGACGTCTAGGCCACTGTAGTGCTGATTTGTATGACATGTAGATACGGAGCTTCAGACTTGTTCTAGGTCACTGTTATGCTGATTGGTATGACGTGTATGTACGGAGCTTCAGACTTGTTCTAGGCCACTGTAGTGCTGATTGGTATGACATGTAGATACGGAGCTTCAGACTTGTTCTAGGTCACTGTAATGCTGATTGGTATGACGTGTAGATACGGAGCTTCAGACTTGTTCTAGGCCACTGTAGTGTTGATTGGTATGACATTTAGATACGGAGCTTCAGACTTGTTCTAGGTCACTGTAATGCTGATTGGTATGACGTGTAGGTACGGAGCTTCAGACTTGTTCTAGGCCACTGTAGTGCTGATTGGTATGATATGTAGATACGGAGCTTCAGACCTTGTTCTAGGCCACTGTAGTGCTGATTGGTATGATATGTAGATACGGAGCTTCAGACCTTGTTCTAGGCCACTGTAGTGCTGATTGGTATGATATGTAGATACGGAGCTTCAGACCTTGTTCTAGGCCACTGTAGTGCTGATTGGTATGACATTTAGATACGGAGCTTCAGACTTGTTCCAGGTCACTGTAATGCTGATTGGTATGACGTGTATACACGGAGCTTCAGACTTGTTCTAGGTCACTGTAATGCTGATTGGTATGACATGTAGATACGGAGCTTCAGACCGAGTTAAACATCTCCCTGGAGCGCTTCATATAGCTCAAACACGTCTGTGTCATAAAGCATACAGCTTTTGAACATTTATTTTATTGGAAACCTACAGAAATCAAACTCTTTTGGTTTTTGTTTATCTGACAGAGATAACAACATGTCTGTTTGGTTACTAGTTTTAAATATTAGATACAAACGAGACCTTCTCTATATACAGTCCTTCTCTACATATAGTGAGAGAGGGTAAGGGGAATACACGGACTGTGCTAGGATGTGAGAGGGACTCCGGGAGTGAGAGAGGGTAGGGGGAAAACACGGAGTGTGCTAGGATGTGAGAGGGACTCCGGGAGTGAGAGAGGGAAGGGGGAAAACACGGACTGTACTAGGATGAGAGAGGAACTCCGGGAGTGAGAGAGGGTAAGGTGAATACACGGAGTGTGCTAGGATGTGAGAGAGACTCCGGGAGTGAGAGAGAGGGTAAGGGGAAAACACGGACTGTCCTATGATGTTAGAGGGTCTCAGGGAGTGAGAGAGGGTAAGGGGAATACACGGACTGTGCTAGGATGTGAGAGGGACTCCGGGAGTGAGAGAGGGGAAGGGGAAAACACGGACTGTACTAGGATGTGAGAGGGACTCCGGGAGTGAGAGAGGGAAGGGGGAAAACACGGACTGTACTAGGATGTGAGAGGGACTCCGGGAGTGAGAGAGGGGAAGGGGAAAACACGGACTGTACTAGGATGTGAGCGGGTCTCAGGGAGTGAGGGAGAGGGTAAGGGGAATACACGGAGTGTGCTAGTATGTTAGAAGAACTCCGGGAGTGAGAGAGCTAGGATGTGATAGGGACTCCGGGAGTGAGAGAGGGTAGGGGGAAAACACGGACTGTACTAGGATGTGAGAGGGACTCCGGGAGTGAGAGATGGTAAGGGGAAAACACGGACTGTGCTAGGATGTGAGAGGGCCTCCGGGAGTGAGAGAGGGTAAGGGGAAAACACGGACTGTGCTAGGATGTGAGAGGGACTCAGGGAGTGAGAGAGGGTAAGGGGAATACACGGAGTGTGCTAGGATGTGAGAGGAACTCCGGGAGTGAGAGAGAGGGTAAGGGGAATACACGGAGTGTGCTAGGATGTGAGAGGGACTCCGGGAGTGAGAAAGGGTGTAAGGGGAATACACAGAGTGTACTAGGATGTGAGAGGGACTCTGGAATGAGAGAGGGTAAAGGGAATACACGGAGTGTGCTAGTATGTTAGAGGGACTCTGGGAGTGAGAGAGGGTGTAAGGGGAATACACGGAGTGTACTAGGATGTGAGAGGGACTCCGGGAGTGAGAGAGGGTAAGGTGAATACACGGAGTGTGCTAGGATGTGAGAGGGACTCCGGGAGTGAGAGAGGGTAAGGGGAATACACGGAGTGTGCTAGGATGTGAGAGGGACTCCGGGAGTGAGAGAGGGTAAGGGGAAAACACGGACTGTACTAGGATGTGAGAGGGTCTCAGGGAGTGAGGGAGAGGGTAAGGGGAATTCACGGAGTGTGCTAGGATGTTAGATGAACTCCGGGAGTGAGAGAGAGGTTGTAAGAGGAAAACACGGACTGTACAAGGATGTTAGAGGAACTCCGAGAGTGAGAGAGGGTAAGGGGAATACACGGAGTGTGCTAGTATGTGAGAGGGACTCTGGGAGTGAGAGATGGGGTAAGGTGAATACACGGAATGTGCTAGGATGTGAGAGGGACTTCGGGAGTGAGGGAGAGGGTAAGGGGAATACACGGAGTGTGCTAGTATGTTAGAGGAACTCTGGGAGTGAGAGATGGGGTAAGGTGAATACACAGAATGTGCTAGGATGTGAGAGGGACTCCGGGAGTGAGAGAGAGGGTAAGGGGAATTCACGGAGTGTGCTAGGATGTGAGAGGGACTCCGGGAGTGAGAGAGAGGAAAAGGGGAATACACGGAGTGTGCTAGTATGTGAGAGGGACTCTGGGAGGGAGAGATGGGGTAAGGTGAATACACAGAATGTGCTAGGATGTGAGAGGGACTCCGGGAGTGAGAGAGGGGCAAAGGGGAATACACGGAGTGTGCTAGGATGTTAGAGGGACTCCGGGAGTGAGAGAGAGGAAAAGAGGAATACACGGAGTGTGCTAGGATGTGAGAGGGCCTCCGGGAGTGAGAGAGAGGGGGTAAGGGGAATACACGGAGTGTACTAGGATGTGAGAGGGACTCCGGGAGTGAGAGAGAGGAAAAGAGGAATACACGGAGTGTGCTAGGATGTGAGAGGGCCTCCGGGGGTGAGAGAGAGGGTGTAAGGGGAATACACGGAGTGTGCTAGGATGTTAGAGGGTCTCAGGGAGTGAGAGGGGGGAAGGGGAATACACTGAGTGTGCTAGGATGTTAGAAGGAGTCCGGGAGTGAGAGACGGGCAAATGGGAATACATGGAGTGTGCTAGGGTGTGAGAGGGACTCCGGGAGTGAGAAAGGGGGAAATGGGAATACATGGAGTGTGCTAGGATGTGAGAAGGAGTCCGGGAGTGAGGGAGGGGGAAACGGGAATACATGGAGTGTGCTAGGATGTGAGAGGGACTCCGGGAGTGAGAGAGGGGAAAATGGGAATACACGGAGTGTGCTAGGATGTGAGAGAGACTCCGGGAGTGAGAGAGAGGGTAAGGGGAATACACGGAGTGTGCTAGTATGTTAGAGGAACTCTGGGAGTGAGAGAGAGTGTAAGGGGAATACACGGACTGTACTAGGATGTGAAAGGAACTCAGGGAGTGAGAGAGGGTAAGGGGAATACACGGAGTGTGCTAGGATGTGAGAGGAACTTCGGGAGTGAGAGAGAGGGTAAAGGGAAAACACGGACTGTACTAGGATGTGAGAGGAACTCCGGGAGTGAGAGAGAGGGTGTAAGGGGAATACACGGAGTGTACTAGGATGTGAGAGGGACTCTGGAATGAGAGAGTGAGGGAGGGGGAAACGGGAATACATGGAGTGTGCTAGGATGTGAGAGGAACTCCGGAGGGAGAGAGGGGAAAGGGAAAACACGGACTGTACTAGGATGTTAGAGGGTCTCATGTGCTAGGATGTTAGAGGGTCTCATGTGCTAGGATGTTAGAGGGTCTCATGTGCTAGGATGTTAGAGGGTCTCATGGAGTGAGGGAGAGGGTAAGGGAAATACACGGAGTGTGCTAGGATGTGCGAGGGACTCCGGGAGTGAGAAAGGGTGTAAGGGGAATACACAGAGTGTACTAGGATGTGAGAGGGGTAAGGGGAATACACGGAGTGTGCTAACTCTGGAATGAGAGAGGGTAAAGGGAATACACGGAGTGTGCTAGGGTGTGAGAGGGACTCCGGGAGTGAGAGAGGGTAAAGGGAAAACACGGAGTGTACTAGGATGTGAGAGGGACTCCGGGAGAGAGGGAGGGGGTAAGGGGAATACACGGAGTGAGTGTGCTAGTATGTTAGAGGAGCTCTGGGAGTGAGAGATGGGGTAAGGTGGATACACAGAGTGGGCTAGGATGTGAGAGGGACTCCGGGAGGGAGGGAGAGGGTAAGGGGAATACCCGGAGTGTGCTAGGATGTTAGATGAACTCAAGGAATGAGAGAGAGGGTAAGGGGAATACACAAAGTTTGCTAGAATTAGGATGTGAGAGGAACTTCGGGAGTGAGAGAGAGGGTAAAGGGAAAACACGGACTGTACTAGGATGGGAGAGGAACTCCGGGAGTGAGAGAGGTAGAGGGTAAGGGGAATACATGGAGTGTGCCAGGATGTGAGAGGGTCTCAGGGAGTGAGAGAGAGGGTAAGGGGAATTCACGGAGTGTGCTAGGATGTGAGAGAGACTCCGGGAGTGAGAGAGAGGGTGTTAGGGGAAAACACGGACTGTACTAGGATGTTAGAGGGTCTCATGTGCTAGGATGTTAGAGGGTCTCAGGGAGTGAGGGAGAGGGGAAGGGGAATACACGGAGTGTGCTAGAATGTTAGAGGAACTCCGGGAGTGAGAGAGGGGAAAATGGGAATACACGGAGGGTGCTAGGATGTGAGAGAGACTCCGGGAGTGAGAGAGAGGGTATGAGGAATACATGGAGTGTGCTAGGATGTTAGAGGGTCTCAGGGAGTGAGAGGGGGTAAGGGGAATACACGGAGTGTACTAGGATGTGAGAGGGACTCCGGGAGCGGGAGAGAGGAAAAGGGGAATACACGGAGAGTGCTAGGATGTGAGAGCATGGAGTGTGCTAGGATGTGAGAGGGAGGACTCCGGGAGAGAGAGAGGGGAAGGGGGATACACGGAGTGTGCTAGTATGTTAGAGGAGTGTGCTAGGATGTTAGAGGGTCTCAGGGAGTGAGGGGGAGGGTAAGGGGAATACACGGAGAGTGATAGGATGTGAGAGGGTCTCAGGGATTGAGGGAGAGGGTAAGGGGAATACACGGAGTGAGTGTGCTAGTATGTTAGAGGAACTCCGGGAGTGAGAGAGGTAGAGGGTAAGGGGAATACATGGAGTGTGCCAGGATGTGAGAGGGTCTCAGGGAGTGTGGTAGAGGGTAAGGGGAATACATGGAGCGTGCTAGGATGTTAGGGGGTCTCAGGGAGTGAGGGCGTGGGTAAGGGGAATACACGGAGAGTGATAGGATGTGAGAGGGTCTCAGGGAGTGTGGTAGAGGGTAAGGGGAATACATGGAGTAGGGGAATACACGGACTGTACTAGGATGTGAGAGGGACTCCGGGAGGGAGGGAGAGGGTAAGGGGAATACCCGGAGTGTGCTAGGATGTTAGATGAACTCAAGGAATGAGAGAGAGGGTAAGGGGAATACATGGAGTGTGCCAGGATGTGAGAGGGTCTCAGGGAGTGTGGTAGAGGGTAAGGGGAATACATGGAGAGTGCTAGGATGTTAGAGGGTCTCAGGGAGTGAGGGGGAGGGTAAGGGGAATACACGGAGTCTGCTAGTATGTTAGAGGGACTCTGGGAGTGAGAGATGGGGGAAGGTGGATACACAGAGGGTGCTAGGATGTGAGAGGGACTCCGGGAGGGAGGGAGAGGGGAAGGGGAATACACGGAGTGTGCTAGGGTGTGAGAGGAACTTCGGGAGTGAGAGAGAGGGTAAAGGGAAAACACGGACTGTACTAGGATGGGAGAGGAACTCCGGGAGTGAGAGAGAGGGGAAGGGGAATACACGGAGAGTGCTAGGATGTGAGAGCATGGAGTGTGCTAGGATGTGAGAGGGAGGACTCCGGGAGAGAGAGAGGGGAAGGGGGATACACGGAGTGTGCTAGTATGTTAGAAGAACTCCGGGAGTGAGAGAGAGGGTAAGGTGAATACACGGAGTGTGCTAGGATGTGCGAGGGACTCCGGGAGTGAGAAAGGGTGTAAGGGGAATACACAGAGTGTACTAGGATGTGAGAGGGACTCCGGGAGAGAGGGAGGGGGTAAGGGGAATACACGGAGTGAGTGTGCTAGTATGTTAGAGGAACTCTGGGAGTGAGAGATGGGGTAAGGTGGATACACAGAGTGGGCTAGGATGTGAGAGGGACTCCGGGAGTGAGAGTGAGGGTAAGGGGAATACACGGAGAGTGCTAGGATGTGAGAGCATGGAGTGTGCTAGGATGTGAGAGGGAGGACTCCGGGAGAGAGAGAGGGTAAGGGGAAAACACGGCCTGTACTAGGATATGAGAGGAACCACGGAGTGTGCTAGGATGTGAGAGAGACTCCGGGAGTGAGAGAGAGGGTGTTAGGGGAAAACACGGACTGTACTAGGATGGGAGAGGAACTCCGGGAGTGAGAGAGGTAGAGGGTAAGGGGAATACATGGAGTGTGCCAGGATGTGAGAGGGTCTCAGGGAGTGAGGCAGAGGGTAAGGGGAATACATGGAGTGTGCCAGGATGTGAGAGGGTCTCAGGGAGTGAGGCAGAGGGTAAGGGGAATACATGGAGTAGGGGAATACACGGACTGTACTAGGATGTGAGAGGAACTCGGGGAGTGAGAGAGGGTAAAGGGAAAACATGGACTGTACTAGGATATGAGAGGAACCACGGAGTGTGCTAGGATGTGAGAGGGAGGACTCCGGGAGAGAGAGAGGGTAAGGGGAAAACACGGCCTGTACTAGGATATGAGAGGAACCACGGAGTGTGCTAGGATGTGAGAGGAACTCCGGAGGGAGAGAGGGGAAAGGGAAAACACGGACTGTACTAGGATGTGAGAGGGACTCCGGGAGAGAGAGAGGGTAAGGGGAATACATGGAGTGTGCCAGGATGTGAGAGGGTCTCAGGGAGCGAGGTAGAGGGTAAGGGGAATACATGGAGAGTGCTAGGATGTTAGAGGGTCTCAGGGAGTGAGGGGGAGGGTAAGGGGAATACACGGAGAGTGATAGGATGTGAGAGGGTCTCAGGGATTGAGGGAGAGGGTAAGGGGAATACATGGAGAGTGCTAGGATGTTAGAGGGTCTCAGGGAGTGAGGGAGAGGGTAAGGGGAATACACGGAGAGTGCTAGGATGTGAGAGGGTCTCAGGGAGTGAGGTAGAGGGTAAGGGGAATACATGGAGTGTGCTAGGATGTGAGAGGGTCTCAGGGAGTGAGGGAGAGGGTAAGGGGAATACACGGAGTGTGCTAGGATGTTAGAGGGTCTCAGGGAGTGAGGGAGAGGGGAAGGGGAATACACGGAGTGTGCTAGGATGTGAGAGGGACTCCGGGAGTGAGAAAGGGTGTAAGGGGAATACACAGAGTGTACTAGGATGTGAGAGGGACTCTGGAATGAGAGAGGGTAAAGGGAATACACGGAGTGTGCTAGTATGTTAGAGGGACTCTGGGAGTGAGAGAGGGGGTAAGGGGAATACACGGAGTGTACTAGGATGTGAGAGGGACTCTGGAATGAGAGAGGGTAAAGGGAATACACGGAGCGTGCTAGTATGTTAGAGGGACTCTGGGAGGGAGAGAGGGTGTAAGGGGAATACACGGAGTGTGCTAGGATGTGAGAGGAACTTCGGGAGTGAGAGAGAGGGTAAAGGGAAAACACGGACTGTACTTGGATGTGAGAGGAACTCCGGGAGTGAGAGAGGGTAAGGGGAATACACGGAGTGTGCTAGGATGTGAGAGGAACTCCGGGAGTGAGAGAGGGGTAAGGGGAATACACGGATAGTGCTAGAATGTTAGAGGAACTCCGGGAGTGAGAGAGGGTGTAAGGGGAATACACGGAGTGTGCTAGGATGTGAGAGGAACTCCGGGAGTGAGAGAGGGGGAAGGGGAATACACGGATAGTGCTAGAATGTTAGAGGAACTCCGGGAGGGAGAGAGGGTGTAAGGGGAATACACGGAGTGTGCTAGTATGTTAGAGGAATCCGGGAGTGAGAGAGGGTGTAAGGGAATACACGGAGTGTGCTAGGATGTTAGAGGGTCTCAGGGAGTGAGGAAGGGGGTAAGGGGAATACACGGAGTGTGCTAGGATGTTAGAAGGAATCCGGGAGTGAGAGAGGGGGAAATGGGAATACATGGAGTGTGCTAGGGTGTGAGAGGGACTCCGGGAGTGAGAGAGGGGGTAAGGGGAATACATGGAGTGTGCTAGGATGTTAGAGGGAGTCCGGGAGTGAGAGAGAGGGTAAGGGGAATACACAATGTGTGCTAGGATGTGAGAGGGACTTCCTGAGTTCGAGATTGTCATTTGAATGATTGCCGTCTTTTTCATTTGATGTAATGACTAAAATCCTGAGTAAGTAAGTGAGGGAAAGTTAAGTTAATAGCGTCTGAATGTAGATTGGGAATGTGTAGCTGTTGTTGCTGTTGTTGTAGGAAATAGATTAAACGATAAAACACTTTACCATACAAGTTCATCTCATTAAAATCTAATTACAAAGTTGAGGCCGACCACCAGATGTACCTGCACCATGTGTTCTTATTTTATCACTGGCTAACACATCAAATCCGACAGAGTTCAAAAATAAACCAAAACGCCAGAAAGAGTCTACAAGGGTAAGACTTTGTGAGAGTTATACTTCCACTTGGTCGAGGTCTTCACACAGGCAGTGAGTTCTGACCGCCAATATAGATACAACAATATAAGGCAACAAGCGAATTTTGTGCCACTTCATTACTGACCCAAACGACATATGTAATGTGAAAGGATGGGTGCCAATTCGGGCCTTCTGGTGGCTATCACCGATAAGTTATATGGTGTTTGATATACATATGACATGAAAGTAAGATCAGCTTGGATACCATTTCGAAATATGAGTGGTAAAGAAGGGGTCTAAAATCACAAATGGTCTCTTTTTGACAAAATTAACTACATGTTATTTTTTGGAAAGTTTTCTTCATAATAAAGCTGCAAATAATAAAAATGGCCGAAAAAGTAGCACATAGTTGAAAAGTAGGTCACTATGACTTATCAGCTTACTTATGTCAACCATTCTCTCTATGTTGTGCCTTATTACACATTAGAGCCAAACCACAATCTTATCTTATATCGAATCACGCGATGTTTGGCGCGGTATTTGTAATTCTTTGTTTTGTGTATATTTTCTACCAGATATGTATGTACTAGGAACTTGAAAATGTTGCCAATTTATTTATATTCAAAACAAGTAAATTTTTGAAACTATTGTCAAATATGTCTGAGAAAAGGGCCCGAGTTGTCCATAGTCATTAGCCCTAGGTGTATTCAGCGAGGGGTCCGAGTTGTCCATAGCCATTAGTCCTAGGTGTATTTAGCGTGGGTCCGAGTTGTCCATAGCCATTAGTCCTAGGTGTACACAGCGAGGGGTCCGAGTTGTCCATAGCCATTAGTCCTAGGTGTACACAGCGTGGGTCTGAGTTGTCCATAATCCTAGCTGTATACAGCGTGGGTCTGAGTCGGTCCATAATCCTTAGCCATTAGTACTAGGTGTACACATGGTCCGAGTTGTCCATAATCCTTAGTCCTAGCTGTATACAGCTTGGGTCCGAGTTGTCCATAATCCTTGGTCCTAGGTGTATACAGCGNTTAGAGCCAAACCGCAATCCTATCTAATATCGAAACACGCGATGTTTGGCGCGGTATTTGTAATTCTTTGTTTTGTGTATATTTTCTACCAGATATGAAAAATGCATTTACTACGAACTTGAAAATGTTGCCAATTTATGGGTCCGAGTTGTCCATAATCCTTAGCCCTATGTGTATTTAGCGTGGGTCCGAGTTGTCCATAGCCATTAGTCCTAGGTGTATTTAGCGTGGGTCCGAGTTGTCCATAGCCATTAGTCCTAGGTGTATTTAGCGTGGGTCCGAGTTGTCCATAATCCATTAGTCCTAGGTGTATACAGTGTGGGTCCGAGTTGTCCATAGTCATTAGTCCTAGGTGTACACAGCGTGGGTCCGAGTTGTCCATAGTCATTAGTCCTAGGTGTACTCAGCGTGGGTCCGAGTTGTCCATAGTCATTAG
>NW_018407493.1:25361-27598 GCF_002113885.1 Mizuhopecten yessoensis
AGCGTGGGTCCGAGTTGTCCATAGCCATTAGTCCTAGGTGTATTTAGCGTGGGTCCGAGTTGTCCATAGCCATTAGTCCTAGGTGTATTTAGCGTGGGTCCGAGTTGTCCATAATCCATTAGTCCTAGGTGTATACAGTGTGGGTCCGAGTTGTCCATAGTCATTAGTCCTAGGTGTACACAGCGTGGGTCCGAGTTGTCCATAATCCTTAGTCCTAGCTGTATATAACAAATTGTGGTTAATCGTCGCTTAAAATAACGCCTTCATCAGTTTGTTTTAGCAATCTACTATTTGTTTTATCTGAATACTTTATCACACAATATCCACCCACACACACACGGTGCAGCTTATGACATGATTGGTAAACCGTAAGACATTCAAACAGGTCGGTTTTGATTGTGTTTACAGCAACTTGTGAGTGTCGTTATGTGTTTTTTTTAATAGTATGAACAAAAGCTGATGTGCGTCATCGTCGTCGTATTCCGTCACTTCCTTTTTTCTTTTGGAAAAATACCAAAAAATTGTACAACAAAAATAGGAATCGATTTTGTTTTAAATAAAAAGTTGTGAACAAGACGTAAGTCTTGGAAACAAGATAAACAACAGCACTATTGACTTCATAAGGCACAGCATGTATACTCGTGTGTGCTATACAGACCCCATTGACCTCTTATTAGCATACATAATATGTCGGTGACGATTATAATACAAGTTAATGCGTTGACGTATGCATTGTGGCTGAACCGGTTACAATGTCTGTAATCCCGAGTTTTATTGAGGCAATACTGCGAGGTATCTGCTGCTGTTCCACGCAATTTAATATTGGGTTAAAAGAATCAAAAGGAAATACGCTCAGGGATTATTTCAAGTTGTTTTGAAATTAAAATGGTGTTCTTTTCTGCCAAGATAGCGCGGGCTGCCTGGCGCTGTCTTCATCGCCACTAAGTGTAACACAAACATGAACGCGCCCGTCACGGGACGCTCGACTTACGTTGTAGTAAAAACGACAAACACCGTCGACCCCATCTCTTAAATCATTGTATAAAACAGCAGCTTCTTAATGAACAAGTTCGTTAAAACAGAATTGGTAATTCGCCATCTCGAGGTGTTAATCCACAGTAGTGTTGAACCCTATAAAACACTGACCTACCTCAATTTAATATTGTATATCTCCAGCATGTGTTTAATTACGACGTATTTTGTTATCGCTGTGATGTATATTGTTTTCACTGTGACGTATACTGTTTCTGCTGTGACATATTTTGTTCAAGCTGTGACGTATATTGTATTGGTCAAGACGTATTTTGTTTTAGCGATGACGTATGTATATTTATTTAGCGATGGCGTATGTATATTTATTTAGCTTTGACGCATATTGTATTTGCTGTGGTTTGTATTGTATTTGCTGTGGCTTATATTGTATTAACAGTGACGATAATGTTTTAACAGTGACGTATAATGTTTTAACAGTGACATTTAATGTTTTAGCTGTGGCGTTAAATGTGTTAGCTGTGACGTATAATGTTTTAGCTGTGACGTATAATGTTTTAACAGTGACATTATACGTCACTGTTAAAACATTATACGTCGCGGCTAAAACATTATACGTCACGGCTAAAACATTAAACGTCACCGTTAAAACATTATACGTCGCGGCTAAAACATTAGACGTCACTGTTAAAACATTAACAGTGACGATAATGTTTTAACAGTGACATTTAATGCTTTAGCTGTGGCGTTAAATGTGTTAGCTGTGACGTATAATGTTTAGATGTGACGTATAATGTTTTAACTGTGACTTTTAATGTTTTAGCTGTGACGTAGTATGTTTAGCTCTGACTTGTGTATACTGTTTTAGCTGTGACGTATACCGTTTTAGCTGTGACGTATACTGTTTTAGCTGTGACGTATAATGTTTTAGCTGCGACGTATAATGTGTTAGCTGTGACGTTTAATGTTTTAGCTGTGACGTATACTGTTTTAGCTGTGACGTATAATGTTTTAACTGTGACGTTTAATGTTTTAGCTGTGACGTATAATATTTTGGCTGTGACGTATAATGTTTAGATGTGACGTATAATGTTTTAGCTGAGACGTATAATATTTTGGCTGCGACGTATAATGTTTAGATGTGACGTATAATGTTTTAGCTGTGACGTAGTATGTTTAGCTCTGACTTGTGTATACTGTTTTAGCTGTGGCATGTTTTGTTAGAACTTCAGGTATTATTATTATAA
>NW_018407493.1:27604-34122 GCF_002113885.1 Mizuhopecten yessoensis
CCCCCCCCCCCTCCCCCACAGAGCTATGTCACGACTACGTCATACAGTCATATTAGAGCTGTGTGATTACACAAACCGCCAAAATTACCGTACGAACACCGTCCGCAAATCGTCTGCACATAATACGATTTAACAGCCGATTGCCCCGTTAACGTTGAGCGATACTATTAGTTACACGGATTTTTGGTAGGGTATACGGGATGGTATGACCCTAAAGGGTTTCGTAAATCCTGTAGGGTCATATGGAAAGTAGATGGGTTCTCCAGTATAGGGTCCTCAGGTGTGATACAGTCCATACTATAGTAGGTCCGAGATACCGCTACATTATATAGATCCTCCAGTATAGGGTCCTCAGGTGTGATACAGGACATACTATAGTAGGTCAGAGATACCGCTACATTATATAGGTCCTCCAGTATAGGGTCCTAAGGTGTGATACAGAACAGATTACTGTAGGTCAGAGTTACCGCTACATTATATAGGTCCTTCAGTATAGGGTCCTCAGGTGTGGTACAGAACAGACTATAGTAGGTCAGAGATACCGCTACATTATATAGGTCCTTCAGTATAGGGTCCTCGGGTGTGATACAGGACATACTATAGTAGTTCAGAGATACCGCTACATTATATAGATCCTCCAGTATAGGGTCCTCAGGTGTGATACAGGACATAATATAGTAGGTCAGAGATACCGCTACATTATATAGATCCTCCAGTACAGGGTCCTCAGGTGTGATACAGGACATATTATAGTAGGTCAGAGATACCGCTTCTCCAGTATAGGGTCTTCAGGTGTGATACAGGGCATACTATAGTAGATCAGAGATACCGCTACATTATATAGGTCCTCCAGTATAGGGTTCTCAGGTGTGACTCACGACCTGCCATAGTAGGTCAGAGTTACCGCTACATTATATAGGTCCTCCAGTATAAGGTCCCCGGATGTGATACAGGACATACTATGGTAGGTCAGAGATAACGCTACATTATATAGGTCATCCAGTATAGGGTCCTCAGGTGTGACTCACGACCTACCATAGTAGATCAGAGATACCGCTACATTATATAGGTCCTCCAGTATAGGGTTCTCAGGTGTGACTCACGACCTGCCATAGTAGGTCAGAGTTACCGCTACATTATATAGGTCCTCCAGTATAGGGTCCTCAGGTGTGATGCAGGACATACTATAGTAGGTCAGAGTTACCGCTACATTATATAGGTTCTCCAGTATAGGGTCCTCGGATGTGGCTCACGACATACTCTACTAGGTCAGAGATACCGCTTCATTATATAATAATAATATGCAATATTATACAACATTTATATAGCGCCCTATTTAATTTGTAAAATTACTCTAAAGCGCTTTACAACATTGGATAATAGTAATAGTTATAATTGTGAAACAAAAACAAAGGCTTACAATCACTTTTATACATTTAAGCAAGCAATGTGGACATACTTGCACAAATAAAGGGTGGTATTTACATGATGTCTTTGCAGAGACCCTAAAATGCAGACGTGAAGAGGTGAAATTTGATGTCTCTCTTGAATTTGTCCAGGGTATTTGACTTTCTAATAGCAGATGGTAAGCTATTCCACAACGTGGCCGAAACCCTCCCAAAGCACCGGTATATATGGTCCACCGTGAGATCCCGGGTATTCTTACAGTATAGTGACCTATATGCTTTAATATGTTGGCACGGAGTCCCCAGGTGTGGTTTAAACATTTAACTCGCTATGATGTCCCTAGGTGTGGATCACATCCTTGACTCGCTATGATGTCCTCAGGTGTAGATCACAACCTTGACTCGCTATGATGTCCTCATGTGTTGATCACATCCTTGACTCGCTATGATGTCCTCAGGTGTTGATCATACCCTGTGTAGATCACATCCTTGACTTGCTATGATGTCCTCAGGTGTTGATCACATCCTTGACTCGCTATGATGTCACCGGGTGTAGGTCACAACCTTGACTCGTTATGATGTCCTCATGTGTAGATCACATCCTTGACTCGCTCTGGTGTCACCGGGTGTAGATCACATCCTTGACTCGCTATGATGTCCTCATGTGTTGATCACATCCTTGACTCGCTCTGATGTCCTCATGTGTTGATCACATCCTTGACTCGCTATGATGTGTCCTCAGGTGTTGATCACATCCTTGACTCGCTATGATGTTCTCAGTTGTTGATCACATCCTTTACTCGCTATGATGTCCTTATGTGTTGATCACATCCTTGACTCGCTATGATGTCCTCATGTGTTGATCACATCCTTGACTCGCTCTGATGTCCTCATGTGTTGATCACATCCTTGACTCGCTCTGATGTCCTCATGTGTTGATCACATCCTTGACTCGCTCTGATGTCCTCATGTGTTGATCACATCCTTGACTCGCTCTGATGTCCTCATGTGTTGATCACATCCTTGACTCGCTCTGATGTCCTCATGTGTTGATCACATCCTTGACTCGCTCTGATGTCCTCATGTGTTGATCACATCCTTGACTCGCTCTGATGTCCTCATGTGTTGATCACATCCTTGACTCGCTCTGATGTCCTCATGTGTTGATCACATCCTTGACTCGCTATGATGTCCTCATGTGTTGATCACATCCTTGACTCGCTATGATGTCCTCATGTGTTGATCACATCCTTGACTCGCTCTGATGTCCTCATGTGTTGATCACATCCTTGACTCGCTCTGATGTCCTCATGTGTTGATCACATCCTTGACTCGCTATGATGTCCTCATGTGTTGATCACATCCTTGACTCGCTATGATGTCCTCATGTGTTGATCACATCCTTGACTCGCTATGATGTCCTCATGTGTTAATCACATCCTTGACCCGCTATGATGTCCTCATGTGTTAATCACATCCTTGACCCGCTATGATGTCCTCAGGTGTTGATCACATCCTATGATGTGTCCTCAGGTGTTGATCACATCCTTGACTCGGTATGATGTCGTCAGGTGTGGATCACATCCTTGACTCGCTGTGTAGATCACATCCTTGACTTGCTATCTATGATGTGTCCTCAGGTGTTGATCACATCCTTGGCTCGCTATGATTCGTCCTCATGTGTTGATTACATCTTTGACTCGGTATGATGTCCTCAGGTGTTGATCACATCCTTGACTCGCTATGATTCGTCCTCATGTGTTGATCACATCCTTGACTCGCTATGATGTCCTCAGGTGTTGATCACATCGTTGTCTCGCTAGGATGTCCTCAGGTGTGGATCATACACTTGACTCGCTATGATGTCATCAGGTGTTGATATGTCCTCAGGTGTGGATCATACCCTTGACTCGCTATGATGTCCTCATGTGTTGATCACATCGTTGANGTAGGTCAGAGTTACCGCTACATTATATAGATCCTCCAGTATAGGGCACTCAGGTGTGATACAGGACATACTATAGTAGGTCAGAGATACCGCTACATTATATAGATCCTCCAGTATAGGGTCCTCAGGTGTGATACAGGACATACTACAGTTGGTCAGAGATACCGCTACATTATATAGATCCTCCAGTAAAGGGTCCTCATGTGTGATACAGAACATACTATAGTAGGTCAGATATACCGCTACATTATATAGATCCTCCAGTAAAGGGTCCTCATGTG
Organism: Mizuhopecten yessoensis; assembly: GCF_002113885.1. Classification (NCBI taxonomy): domain Eukaryota; kingdom Metazoa; phylum Mollusca; class Bivalvia; order Pectinida; family Pectinidae; genus Mizuhopecten; species Mizuhopecten yessoensis. Next base: position 31,240 of record NW_018407493.1, read on the forward strand.
TGATACAGAACATACTATAGTAGGTCAGATATACCGCTACATTATATAGATCCTCCAGTAAAGGGTCCTCATGTGTGATACAGAACATACTATAGTAGGTCAGAGATACCGCTACATCATATAGGTCCTCCAGTATAGGGTCCTCAGGTGTGATACAGGACATACTTCTGTAGGTCAGAGATACCGCTACATTATATAGATTCTCCAGTATAGGGTCCTCGGATGTGGCTCACGGCAGACTTCTGTAGGTCAGAGATACCGCTTCATTATATAATAATAATATGCAATATTATACAACATTTAAATAGCGCCCTATATAATTTGTAAAATTACTCTAAAGCGCTTTACAACATTGGATAATAGTAATAGTTATAATTGTGAAACAAAAACAAAGGCTTACCATCACTTTTATACATTTAAGCAAGCAATGTGCACATACTTGCACAAATAAAGGGTGGTATTTACATAATGTCTTTGCAGAGACCCTAAAATGCAGACCTGAAGAGGTGAAATTTGATGTCTCTCTTGAATTTGTCCAGGGTATTTGACTTTCTAATAGCAGATGGTAAGCTATTCCACAACGTGGCCGAAACCCTCCCAAAGCACCGGTATATATTGTCCACCGTGAGATCCTGGGTATTCTTACAGTATAGTGACCTATCAGGTCAGGTGTTGATCACATCCTTGACTCGCTATGATGTCCTTAGGTGTTGATCTCATCCTTGACTCGCTATGATATCCTCAGGTGTTGGTCACACCCTTGACTCGCTATGATGTCCTCAGGTGTTGATCACATCCTTGACTCGCTATGATGTCCTCAGGTGTTGATCACATCCTTGACTCGCTATGATGTCCTCAGGTGTTGATCATACCCTTGACTCGCTATGATGTCCTCATGTGTTTATCACATCCTTGACTCGCTATGCTGTCCTCAGGTGTTGATCACATCCTTGACTCGCTATGATGTCCTCAGGTGTTGACCACACCCTTGACTCGCTAAGATGTCCCCAGGTGTTGGTCACAACCTTGACTCGCTATGATGTCCTTAGGTGTTGATCACATCCTTGACTTGCTATGATGTCCTCAGGTGTTGACCACATCCTTGACTCGCTATGATGTCCTCAGGTGTTGATCATACCCTTGACTCGCTATGATGTCCCCAGGTGTTGGTCACATCCTTGACTCGCTATGACGTCCTCAGGTGTTGATCACAACCTTGACTCGCTATGATGTCCTCAGGTGTTGATCACATCCTTGACTCGCTTTGATGTGTCCTCAGGTGTTAATCACATCCTTGACTCGCTATGATGTCGTCGGGTGTTGACCACATCGTTGACTCGCTATGATGTCATCAGGTGTTGATCACATCCTTGACTCGCTATGATGTCGTCAGGTGTTGACCACACGCTTCACTCGGTAGAATTTCCCCAGGTGTGGTTCATTCGGCAATTCTGACGTAATGATCCAGTAAGGGTTAGGGACGACAAAAACAGGAGAAGAATTGTTAATATAATCAGTCCTGAGTCTCCCTTGTGAGCATGTTCTATTTTTATCCCCACCTGTACTCCGAGGTAATTACGACATTACAAAACAGACATCTGAAGAATGCACGAGAGAATGCGCGGAATTGTGTGTATTATTTATGTGTGTTGTTTGTGCAGTGTTTGCTGACTATCATTCATAATGAAGTAATACGGTGTAGTAACCAATGTTATGTTAACCTGTGGCTTCACACTGTCAAGTACGCCTCTTAGTCTTCTCTTCACAACTTCGTTTTTCCTGTCATAGGCCTATACATCATTTCTTTTCCATCATCATTCAACCCCATCGACAGACACTTCTTTCTTCCCTACGTCTGTTCACGTGTTGCTTCCTTCTCTCATCCCCTATATGACCTCTACATATTTCACAGAGTCACCATTCCCAGGCTTTTATATTGTTAGTCCTCTCCCCATTCGTCTTAATTACCTCCCTCCCTCCACAAATAACTTGTCCCCTCCTTCTCTTCCCAACCGTCAAATAACTTGTTCTCGTCTTATTCTCTCCCAAAATAATTTGTAATCCCCCTTCCCCTTATCCCACAGTTCATCACTTGCCTTCTCTATTTTCCCCATGGACGTATAACTGTCCCTTTACCCCCCACGCCCCTCCCCTCCCCTCCATATTCTACCGCCCGCCCTTCCCACACCCTCCCACATATTCCCATCTATAATCTCGCCATTCGCATTGGGTTATATAATGCTGCTTTGTGTTTTGTCTCCAACGAAGAAGAGTTCCAATTCGTATGTCTTTTTTTTCTATCGAAAGAACTATAGTTACTAAATTGTCTGTGCCACAACAACATTTCTGCCAGAGGGATTAAAGCCTCAGACCTCTTAATAACAAAACGGAGAGATAGTATACAATGTACCGGTCGTGTTATTGTAAAATCATTTCACAATCTCCTAACTGACTGAAGAAGCCCGCAGCCTATAAAATGCATTTGCATAAATATACAGGAATTAACATGAATTGAACAGAAAACTAATTTTGAAGCATGTATAGAGAGTGATAGGACCACTACCTCCTAAAGAAAATGAAAAAGTTCATTTATAACACAAAACATGTGATTGTTTCCTTTTCAAAATCATGTTAAAACTTACCGAAACATTGTTTTTATTGAACGAACTGCTTATCATCTTGAGTTGGATTCATCATCAACTAAACGTATCAAAAACTGTTGTAATCTGACCTAAAACTACGAAGACATGTCAGATGTAACAGAACTAGTGTATAGGTTACCGTGTATGTCAGACGTAACAGTACCAGTGTATAGGTTACCGTGTATGTCAGACGTAACAGTACTAGTGTATAGGTTACCGTGTATGTCAGACGTAACAGTAC
>NW_018407493.1:35422-39459 GCF_002113885.1 Mizuhopecten yessoensis
CAGACGTAACAGTATATATAGGTTACCGTGTATGTCAGACGTAACAGTAGTAGTGTATTGGTTACTGTGTATGTCAGACGTAACAGTACTAGTGTATAGGTTACCGTGTATGTCAGACGTAACAGTATATATAGGTTACCGTGTATGTCAGACGTAACAGTACTAGTGTATAGGTTACCGTGTATGTCAGACGTAACAGTACTAGTGTATATGTTACCGTGGATGTCAGACGTAACAGTATATACAGGTTACTGTGTATGTCAGACATAACAGTACTAGTGTATAGGTTACCGTGTATGTCAGACGTAACAGTATATATAGGTTACCGTGTATGTCAGACGTAACAGTACTAGTGTATAGATTACTGTGTATGTGAGAGGTAACAGTACTAGTGTACAGGTTACCGTGTATGTCAGACATAACAGTACTAGTGTATAGGTTACCGTGTATGTCAGACGTAACAGTATATATAGGTTACCGTGTATTTCAGACATAACAGTACTAGTGTATAGGTTACCGTGTATGTCAGACGTAACAGTACATATAGGTTACCGTGTATGTCAGACGTAACAGTATGTATAGGTTACCGTGTATATCAGACGTAACAGTATATATAGGTTACCGTGTATGTCAGATGAACAGTACTAGTGTATAGGTTACCGTGTATGTCAGACGTAACAGTACATATAGGTTACCGTGTATGGCAGACGTAACAGTACTTGGGTATAGGTTACTGTGTTTGTCAGACGTAACAGTACTTGGGTATAGGTTACTGCGCATGTCAGACGTAACAGTATGTATAGGTTTCCGTGTATATCAGACGTAACAGGACTAGTGTGTAGGTTACCGTGTATATCAGACGTAACAGGACTAGTGTATAGGTTACTGTGTATGTCAGACGTAACAGTACTAGTGAGTAGTGATGTATCGGCGTTGTTCACCAGCTCTCCTAGTGGTGCAGCAAGATCGAACACCGCCATCTATCTCACTCAACAAAATCACCTGAATTATTCATGTGTGATCGGTAACTGTGTTTTCTGTCCTCTGCCATCAGAGGTTTGAGACCCGGTAACCTACCGAGTCACATTCATTCAAAGTGTTGGAATTACATGTAAAACATCTTAAAGACAAAGATAAAGCTATTTCAGGGACGTACATAATTTACCCGTCAATAATAGCTCTTCAGAAGTCTCGTCAATTCACTAAACGCCATGCAATAAATGACTGCTCCCTGTTTCTAATTCTATCATAATTGCATTGAAGTGGGCTGCCTAATAACCCCTATTAAATAAGAAAAGTTATTGCGTGTGTCTACAAATAATAAAGTAATTTGGGTTAGGAACTCGACATAATGAAACCCCTGTGCGCTGCCAGTGGACGTGAATAATTGCCATGCACTTGTTAGTGGAATGTGATCACGTGATGACATATGTTACTCACCTGACACAGAAACGCATGATGTCATGTAACAGTAAAGTAAGCGATGCAATTCCAGAAAGAAAGAAAAAATCGGGATTCAAACATATCAGAACCCTTTCAGTATCTACAATTCTTTAACACACGTTCCCCGACTCTCGTACACGTTCCCCGTCAGTGTTTACCATTCTCTCGTACACGTTCCCCGTCAGTATTTACCCTTCTCTCGTACACGTTCCCCGTCAGTGTTTACCATTCTCTCGCACACGTTCCCAGTCTGTGTTTACCATTATATCGTACACTATCCCCGTCAGTGTTTATTATTCTCTCGCACACGTTCCCGTCAGTGTTTATTATTGCCTCGTACACGTTAACCGTCAGCGTTTACCATTCTCTCGCACAAGTGTCCCGTCAGTGTTTATTATTCTCTCGTACACGTTTTCAGTCAGTGTTAAACATTCTCTCGTACACGTTCTACGTCAGTGTTTACCATTCTCTCGTATTCGTTCCCCGTCAGTGTTAAACATTCTCTCGCACACCTTCCCCGTCAGTGTTTACCATTATCTCGCGCACGTTCCCCGTCAGTGTTTACAATTCTCTCGCACTCGGTCCCCGTCAGTGTTTATTATTCCCTTGTACACGTTCGCCGTCAGTGTTTACAATTCTCTCGCACTCGTTCCCCGTCAGTGTTTATTATTCCCTTGTACACGTTCCTCGTCAGTGTTTATTATTCTCTTTTTCACGTTCCCCGTCAGTGTTAATCATTCTCTCTTTCACGTTCCCTGTCAGAGTTTATTATTCCCTATTACACGTTCCCCGTCAGTGTTTACCATTCTCTGGTACACGTTCCCCGTCAGTGTTAAACATTCTCTCGTACACGTTCCCCGTCAGTAGTTACCATTCTCTCGTATTCGTTCTCCGTAAGTGCTTATTATTGCCTCGTACACGTTCCCCGTCAGTAGTTACCATTCTCTCGTACACGTTCTCCGTCAGTGTTTACCATTCTCTCGTACACGTTCCCCGTCAGTGCTAATCATTCTCTCGTTCACGTTTTCCGTCAGTGTAAATTATTCTCTCGTACACGTTCTCCGTCAGTGTTTACCATTTTCTCGCACACGTTCCCCGTCAGTAGTTACCATTCTCTCGTACACGTTCTCCGTCAGTGTTTACCATTCTCTCGTACACGTTCCCCGTCAGTGCTAATCATTCTCTCGTTCACGTTTTCCGTCAGTGTAAATTATTCTCTCGTACACGTTCTCTGTCAGTGTTTACAATTTTCTCGTATTCGTTCTCCGTCTGTGTTAATCATTCTCTCGTACACGTTCCCCGTCAGTGTTTATTATTCCCTATTACACGTTCTCCGTCAGTGTTTACAATTTTCTCGTATTCGTTCTCCGTCAGTGTTAATCATTCTCTCGTACACGTTCCCCGTCAGTGTTTATTATTCCCTATTACACGTTCCCCGTCAGTGTTTACCATTATCACGTACACGTTCCCCGTCAGTGTTTATTATTCTCTCGTACACGTTCCCTGTCAGTGTTCTTTATTCTCTCGTACACGTTCTCCGTCAGTGTTTATTATTCTCTCGTACACGTTCCCAGGATGTGGGAACTATCTGCCCTACATTATGCCATATTCAGAATGTTCTAAGTGACAACCGTTTGGAATGCAATGTCTTTTCGATTCCTGTAATTAACTGATAAATCTCCATTACGTTGGAGCACAGAAGAACATTTAGGAAATAAGAAAACTAATTCAAAAATTACACAAACGTATGATGGTATCTTAGGTTTTAGTGTAGTGATTTTGCCCGGAATATGTTTTCTTGGGATTAGAAATCGAGGATGAGAGGGAGCACATACAAAGAGAATAATGACATATTGAAGACAGAATATCAAGCAATGTATAAGATAGTCTTATTTCTGGAGTCGTCCAAAGCAGGCTAAATATCACATTGTAGGTATTATATGGCTGCCCGAAGAAGCACCTGTATCCTATCTTACATACGGTCGGGGTTCGATTCCCGTGACCAATTTTAACTGATGTGAATGTTACCATTCTGTTGTAACCTAGAAATATAACAGACAGTAGTACGCTTTCATCTGACTTTGATATTTTCGTTAAAATCATAGTAAAACATCAGGTTTTCTCGGAAGACATGATATTGAAATGCCATTTGATCTACAATTGTCAAACTAGTAACGGTTTCCTCTTCTGTATTCTACTTACTGGTACAGCCACTACCTTCCCCTGCTCAATCCTTACAGAATCACCCCACAGACAACAAAATAGTAACACAAGTAACACATTAGACCAATGAAGAATATTGATTCTCCAAAGTTTTCGAGAGAATTATCTTCAATATGTCAAACAGAATCATAGGATATGATGACGCAAAAAGTCATTGTGTTCCTGGCTTAGTAAAGTAGAAACTCGTTGTGCTCCTCTGAATGAAAAAGGAGTTTAACGGGTCAGTGTAACCTAACAAGATTACATTTATACCTGTAAATACAAGAGTGTAACCTAACAAGATTACATTTATACCTGTAAATACAAGAGTGTAACCTAACAAGATTACATTTATACCTGTAAATACAAGAGTGTAACCTAACAAGATTACA
>NW_018407493.1:42553-49440 GCF_002113885.1 Mizuhopecten yessoensis
GGGGGGGCCGAGAAATATTTCTCGATAGTCAACGGTGTGCTGCCTAAGGCAGCACCCCAAGCGCGTAGCGCGAGTAGGGGGAGACTACGGGAGGGGTTCTTCCCCCTCCCATTAGGGGGTTTTGGGGATCTCCCCCCAAAAAAATTGTGTTTTCTAGAACGTCTCAGAAGCGATTTCCCGTGTTCTGAGGATTGTTTTTATGTTTAATTAACAAGAAGAAAAAAACATATTTTAAGTATGGCCCAAAGACTTTTTTTGTGTACTGGAAAGAAAATTAAAGTTTCGGTTCAAATTCTCTATCAACAGCGTGTTTTAGAAGTCAGATGGTATTATTATAGAGGCAACCTTGTTCATTATTACCTAATTTGGCGTCCCTACCGCAAGGGGGATACGAGAGGTCCACCGTCAAAAAATAAATGTAGGGACGCACAATATCTAGCCTTCAGACATTGTACCTACAGTACTTGTAAGACTTGTATAATGATATGATTAATATCGCCCGGGCGGTTAGGAAGGTTACAATAAAAAGTATTAATTTTCAGATCATCTATAACGAGCGGTCAATAATATAATTATGCAACTTATGCTAGTATATTTCCGTCGAGCGTTGCAAGTTGCAACTTGGGGTTTTGCGGAGGTGGTGAAATAAAAAACACACTTTAGGGTCAAGATACAAAGTAGACGAGCGTAGCGATGCCAACAAATATTGTTTTAATAAAGAAAATATAGTAAAATATCAGATAACGGAAACCCACAATATTTGCTAGGATGCCGTATGGGATGTGAGACAGAAACGGTTTCTGATTGCAACAATGATGTAATGTTTAAATGTATGATGTTGATGTAAAAAGTGTTCAATATTATTAAACAATGTGTTAATTTTGATTAGCCTTAAATTGAGGTTCATCACTGAGGTAAACCATCAACGGCCTAACCTCCGCCTGACATGTATGGGACAGACCGGCAGCCAAACCTTGGTCGGTATGAGGAGGGCTTCAGTATGTAATGTGAACATTCCCTTTGTTGTCTACAATCCTTCGATATAAACTACCCAATATTTATTTCTATAACCTAATAACAGCAAGAACTATTACACGTTCATGTTTACCTATCAACAAGTTTCGGGTCTATCCGTCAAACAGTGTGGGAAATCGGCCCTATCAAGTCTATATGTAGCGACTGTCGCAGCCGGTATCCCCTGGATTCCAGTGTGTGTAAGGGAGGGACCGTTATCAGTGATACTTAACCTCCGTTACAGCTGTTACAACTCGTCACATCAGTTTGTCAGTTTGACCATTCACTATCGCCATTCCGATTCCAGATCTGATCATGACATGTAACAAAAAGGTCTTGTCTCTCTGCACACACTGATTAACAGGAATATATTACTACATGTATTATTTCAACAAATAATCGATCTCAACAGATATCTTAACCGTCGTAGAGCTGAAAAGCTCATCAACTGCTTAATAATTATATCTAAATATGGTAGCATAAGAAACCACTTCTGTCTCACCCATATAATTGATTAATACAATCTTGAGAACCAATGGCGAGGTTGGGCTCATCTTACCTCCCTAGTCTATAGCCAGGAGTCATCTGTCGGGTTGTAACTACCCCCTGCGAAGTATTTACCTAGGTTTCAGACAATTGATTCAGAAACAGCTACGTAGATTATGAGAAATTGACAAATTCAACGAGATATTGACGCATTGCTATCTACTGATCGATACCATATCTAGAGATACAAGCTGACATGAAATAGATCCAATGTTGGGACCGACTAACCAGACAAGGCCATGTTGGACAGTATACTATACACAGGGCAACACCTGGTCGGGAGTGGGGTTCCGGTTATCATCCTTCACACGAGCCTTGTTTCATGTCAGAAACAATGGGGTGGAGATGTATTTACCGTGTTGATAATGTCCGAACATTTGGCCTGTTTATTGGGTACTTAGCGAACCAGTGTCCCACTTCAAAGCTTAGCGGACTTCCAATGGCTGCAATGTGGCGTTCGAGTGTACTCTTATTTATGGATAAAATAAGAGGATAAGCTCGTTCGGGTGTGTTTATGAACTCTTCAATGGTCAAGTGTCAGGCAATCCGTAATTTATGTTTCGCTATATGACTTCAGTTTTGTAAATAAGAAATGGTTTTATTGTAGCTCAATATCTACAAATATGACATTAGAGTAATTTTCTATCTATAAATAGAGAGAAATGTGGGAACGTAAAATAGAGAAATGTGGACGATTAAAATAGAAACAGTGATCATGATGAGGTATTAGACTAGAAATAGAAAAGAGAGAAACTCGGAAAAAAGAGAAATTGAGGATAATTAAAACAGCGAGATATCGGGATAATTAGAACAGCGAGATATACGGACAATTAAAATAGCGAGATATTGGGAAAATAAAACAGTGAGATATTGGGAAAATTAAAACAGCGAGATATTGGGAAAATTAAAACAGCGAGATATTTGAATAATTAAAATAGCGAGATATTGGGAAAATAAAACAGTGAGATATTGGGATAACTAAAACAGTGAGATATTGGGATAATTGAAAAAGTGAGATATGATGATAATTGATAGAGGACATCTCACCAAGCTGATTTGGTGCCCCGACTTGGACTTTCCGGAAATTATATTATACACATACAGCAATCGAACTCGCATCGATATTGAGGACCAAGTATAGGACCAAGTAAAGGACCATGTATTGGACCATGTTTATGACCATGTTTAGGACCAAGGAAAGGACCAAGAAAAGGACCAAGTAAAGGACCATGTATGGGACCATGTTTAAGACCAAGTATAGGACCAACGAAAGGACCAAGTAAAGGACCAAGTAAAGGACCAAATATAGGACCAAGTATAGGACCCAGTATATGACCATGTATAGGACCCAGTATAGGACCAAGTATAGGACCAAGTATAGGACCAAGTATAGGACCAAGTATAGGACCATGTATAGGACCATGAATAGGACCAAGTATAGGACCAAGTATATGACCAAGTATATGACCATGTATAGTACCAAGTATAATAGGACCAAGCATAGGACCATGTTTAGGACCCAGTATAGGACCAAGTATAGGACCAAGTATAGGACCAAGTATATGACCAAGTATAGGACCATGTACAGGACCAAGTATAGGACCAAGTATGACCATAATACAAGTATATGACCAAGTATAGGACCATGTATAGGACCCAGCATAATAGGACCAAGTATAGGACCAAGTATATGACCAAGTATATGACCAAGTATAGGACCAAGTATAGGACCAAGTATAGGACCATGTATAGGACCCAGTATAATAGGACCAAGTATAGGAACATGTATAGGACCCGGTATAGGACCAAGTATAGGACCAAGTATATGACCAAGTATAAGACCAAGTATAGGACCAAGTATAGGACCATGTATAGGACCAAGTATAGGACCAAGTGTAGGACCATGTATAGGACCCAGTGAAGTTATAATGAACGGAATAACGAGTTTCACCTCCCATCCTTCGGAAAATGTCAAGAAATAATCGTGTTCCCATACATTCCTGCCTCTTCAACATAATATCCGATCCCGAAGACATACGAAACCCTTACAACCATATTAAGCCTAGTGCCTAAATAATAAGAGATAGATTTGGGACCTCCACAATCTAGATGACCGTTCTAACCAAAATGAGCTACCGGGTCTCCGGCGGCCGACCCCGTCCAGTGAGGCCAGTCACACTTGACTCCGGCGGCCGACCCTAGTCAAGTGAGGCCAGGCATACTTGACTCCGGCGGCNAATAAGAGATAGATTTGGGACCTCCACAATCTAGATGACCGTTCTAACCAAAATGAGCTACCGGGTCTCCGGCGGCCGTCCCCGTCCAGTGAGGCCAGTCACACTTGACTCCGGCGGCCGACCCCGTCCAGTGAGGCAAGTCACACTTGACTCCGGCGGCCGTCCCCGTCCAGTGAGGCCAGTCACACTTGACTCCGGCGGCCGACCCCGTCCAGTGAGGCAAGTCACACTTGACTCCGGCGGCCGTCCCCGTCCAGTGAGGCCAGTCACACTTGACTCCGGCGGCCGACCCCGTCCAGTGAGGCAAGTCACACTTGACTCCGGCGGCCGACCCCGTCCAGTGAGGCCAGTCACACTTGACTCCGGCGGCCGACCCCGTCAGTGAGGCCAGTCACACTTGATGCTCAGGTTCTTGTTCAGTGCTGTCCTGTGTACATATCCCACTCATTGTTTCTGTGTCAAATTAATATCTTAATATGGCACATAAAAAGCGCATATTTTAATGACACATTCTTGAACCTTTATATTATTCAATGTTGGTGTCTTTACTACGAACGAAAGGCGATTCCTGTGAGGTCCTGAAATCTCGCGCTAATCACCACGACCATTACAAATACCTGTATGTACATGTCCAAACATGAACATGATCCGTAACATTATACGGAGTACGTGCGCGCATAACCAAGGCAGGCAAATCTACAAACATATCTAGGGTGAGATAAACATGATTTCCAAGATGAAATATAAAAACAGTGTACATGTATATTTATGTAAATAAGCAGGATCTCGATGGTGATGGATCTTAATCTTCACTCTCTCGCGACGTCTCGCGCTGACCCGACAGTCTGACCTGCCGACCCGAGGTCACCTCTTGCATACATTACCATGAAGAATATTTGCTTTGGCCTGTGTTGTTGAGGTATACTTTTTGTCGAACACTTATAACAAATGTATGCATAACTTGTGTTAAGTGTTTACCAGTTCATCTTTATAAAACCTTTTGATAGTAAAGTACAGGGGAGGAATCGTGGCATTTACTACCGGGTATATACATGTATATAGATATTATATATAACTACCGGGTATATACATGTATATAGATATTATATATAACTACCGGGTATATAAATGTATATAGATATTATATATAACCACCGGGTATATACATGTATATAGATATATTATAAATAACTACTGGGTATATACATGTATATAGATATTATATATAACTACCTAGTATATACATGTATATAGGTATTATATATAACTACCGGGTATATAAATGTATATAGATATTATATATAACTACTGGGTATATACATGTATATAGATATTATATATCACTACCGGGCATATACATGGATATAGATATTATATATCACTACCGGGCATATACATGGATATAGATATTATATATCACTACCGGGCATATACATGTATATAGATATTATATATCACTACCGGGCATATACATGTATATAGATATTATATATCACTACCGGCTATATACATGTATATAGATATTATATATCACTACCGGGAATATACATGTATATAGATATTATATATCACTACCGGGAATATACATGTATATAGATATTATATATCACTACCGGGCATATACATGTATATAGATATTATATATCACTACCGGCTATATACATGTATATAGATATTATATATAACTACCGGGTGTATACGTGTATATAGATATTATATATAACTACCGGGTGTATACGTGTATATAGATATTATATATAACTACCGGGTATATACATGTATATAGAAATATTATATATAACTACCGGTATATACATGTATATAGATATTATATATAACTTCTGGGTATATACATGTATATAGATATTATATATAACTCCCGGGTATATACATGTATATAGATATTATATATCACTACCGGGGATATACATGTATATAGATATTATATATCACTACCGGGCATATACATGTATATAGATATTATATATCACTACCGGCTATATACATGTATATAGATATTATATATAACTACCTAGTATATACATGTATATAGGTATTATATATAACTACCGGGTATATAAATGTATATAGATATTATATATAACTACCGGGTATATAAATGTATATAGATATTATATATAACTACCGGGTATATAAATGTATATACATATTGTATATAACTACCGGGTTTATACATGTATATAGATATTATAAATAACTACCGGGGATAAACATGTATATAGATATTATATATAACTACCGGGTGTATACATGTATATAGATATTATATATAACTACCTAGTATATACATGTATATAGGTATTATATATAACTACCGGGTATATAAATGTATATACATATTGTATATAACTACCGGGTTTATACATGTATATAGATATTATAAATAACTACCGGGGATAAACATGTATATAGATATTATATATAACTACCGGGTGTATACGTGTATATAGATATTATATATAACTACCGGGTATATAAATGTATATAGATATTATATATAACTACCGGGTATATAAATGTATATAGATATTATATATAACTACCGGGTGTATACGTGTATATAGATATTATATATAACTACCGGGTATATACATGTATATAGAAATATTATATATAACTACCGGTATATACATGTATATAGATATTATATATACCTACCGGGTATATACATGTATATAGATATTATATAAAACTACCGGGTATATACATGTATATAGATATTATATATAACTACCGGGTATATACATGTATATAGATATTATATATATAACTACCGGGTATATACATGTATATAGAAATATTACATATAACTACCGGTATATACATGTATATAGATATTATATATACATACCGGGTATATACATGTATATAGATATTATATATAACTACCGGGTATATACGTGTATACAGATAGTACATATAACTACCGGGTATATACATGTATATAGATATTATATATAACTACCGGGTATATACATGTATATAGATATTATATATAACTACCGGCTATATACATGTATATAGATATTATATATAACTACCGGCTATAAACATGTATATAGATATTAT
>NW_018407493.1:52013-53049 GCF_002113885.1 Mizuhopecten yessoensis
AATGGGTAAAGTTACACTTGGTAAACTTATTACACAAGGACAGGAGATAAATCATCATTTGTTACTGATGGGTAAACTTACACATGGTAAACTTATTACACAGGTACAGGAGATAAATCATCATGTGTCACTGATGGGTAAACTAACACTTGGTAAACTTATTACACAGGGACAGGAGATAAATCATCTTTTGTTACTGATGGGTAAACTTACACTTGGGAAACTTATTACACAGGGACAGGAGATAAATCATCTTTTGTTACTGATGGGTAAACTTACACTTGGGAAACTTATTACACAAGGACAGGAGATAAATCATCATTTGTCACTAATGGGTAAAATTACACTTGGTAAACTTATTACACACGGACAGAAGATAAATCATCATGTGTCACTGATGGGTAAACTTACACTTGGTAAACTTATTACAAAGGGACAGGAGATAAATCATCATTTGTCACTAATGGGTAAAGTTACACTTGGTACACTTATTACACAAGGACAGGAGATAAATCATCATTTGTCACTAATGGGTAAAGTTACACTTGGTACACTTATTACACAAGGACAGGAGATAAATCATCATTTGTCACTAATGGGTAAAGTTACACTTGGTAAACTTATTACACAAGGACAGGAGATAAATCATCATTTGTCACTAATGGGTAAAGTTACACTTGGTAAACTTATTACACAAGGATAGGAGATAAATCATCATTTGTTACTGATGGGTAAACTTACACATGGTAAACTTATTACACAGGTACAGGAGATAAATCATCATGTGTCACTGATGGGTAAACTTACACTTGGTAAACTTATTACACAGGGACAGGAGATAAATCATCTTTTGTTACTGATGGGTAAACTTACACTTGGGAAACTTATTACACAGGGACAGGAGATAAATCATCTTTTGTTACTGATGGGTAAACTTACACTTGGGAAACTTATTACACAAGGACAGGAGATAAATCATCATTTGTCACTAATGGGTAAAATTACACTTGGTAAACTTATTACACAGGGACAGGAG
>NW_018407493.1:56166-57300 GCF_002113885.1 Mizuhopecten yessoensis
CAAACTTCGTGTGACTGGATTTTCTAACAATAATAAAATGTTCTGTCTGTCAGTCTGTCTGTCCATTTACCTCTCTTTATTTCATCTAATATGTTTGTCTTTCCTTTCTAAGATAAGATTACAATAAATGAAATGCCACTTGCACAATGAGTTATATGGATAAGTATGTGTGAGAAAAAAAATTGGGCAGATTGTTTTTCAGGAAAGTTGATAGCCTTGAGCTGTGGGTTGGGGATCTGTGTCACGCTCCTGTAGTCACGTACTTCAATGTTCTGTACAAAGTTATGCAATGCGTCTGATATTCGATTTGTGTTTTACATTCAAAAACAGAAAGTGGTGTAAATCATTAACACCGTAGAATATTCATTATTTCATAAAAACGTGCTTGTTATCGACGTCAAGGAAACCGCGCCGTCGTCAGTGTCACTAAACATAGACATTGACACAGACACACGGGTCCCGTCTAGACTGGAGTAAGTGGGAAATCAATGAACCAGAACAGTTTTATCGAATGCAAAGAAATGTGCAGATTGTCAACGTGTAAATTACGACTGTGCCACAAGTCTGCGGTTGATGTTAAACTTCTGATTAATTATTATCAAACAAGGAATGTCATTAAGAAGACCAAAGAATGCAACAATTGACAAAGATCTATATCGTAAAAGTGAAGTCATGGAACTTTGATGAGTGTGTTTTCCTTTACCTACAGATCCGGGTTCAATTAACCTTTTTGTTGGTAATATTGGGTATCACTTCTATCTTCTACGTTCAACTTCAAAACAAAGTTTAGGATGTAATCATATAACACTGTAATGTATTCATATACATACATGTAACGTTAATTCGGTGACAAGTTAATAAGACGGATATGACGATGGTGGTACGCTGTGAGAAGACAAATTCGTAGTATGTCATGATCATCACAATGCCTCCGTAAACATGTCATGATCATCACAATATCTCCGTAAACATGTCATGAGCATCACAATACCACCGTGAACATGTCATGAGCATCACAATACCTCCGTAAATATATCATGAGCATCACAATACCTCCGTAAATATATCATGAGCATCACAATACCTCCGTAAATATATCATGAGCATCACAATACCTCCGTAAATATATCATGA
>NW_018407493.1:61237-61365 GCF_002113885.1 Mizuhopecten yessoensis
CCGTAAACATGTCATGATCATCACAATACCTCCGTAAACATGTCATGATCATCACACTACCTCCGTAAACATGTCATGATCAGCACAATACCTCCGTAAACATGTCATGATCATCACAATACCTCCGT
>NW_018407494.1:0-504 GCF_002113885.1 Mizuhopecten yessoensis
GTAAGCTGCATATAACGCATTTAAAAGCTTCCTAAAGTGGCAATTTTTTTTTCGTTTGTAATTAGCGGTTTGTGTTGAAATCAAAATTGTTTTGATGTTTAGAAATGATCATGAACCTTAACTTTTGTGTACGATTATGATGTATCTTAAGGTGTATCTGCAAATTACCAAGATACATTTTTGTAGTACAATCAATTTTAACGAAAACTAATATGCTATTGTGAAGTATTATCACGCATGTTTGTTGTGATTCATTACTCAGGACAAATTAAGTGGTAAGTATTGAATTAAGAAATTGGTATGAACAGTAGCTTTGCATATTTATCTAGTGGTAAACTGGTGATTAGTTCGATTTCGTTGTTATATCATATGCTGTACACATAGAACATATTTTACCTCAGGGCCTGCGTTATTTGCATTTAGTGAGTTAATATATATATATAGCTTGAATATGTTAACTTTCACCATGATAATCGATTGTAGAGAAAACATTGACTATTAGGA
>NW_018407494.1:2060-2827 GCF_002113885.1 Mizuhopecten yessoensis
GCACATCGGTACATCAACAACCACGCCGCGATCGGCTGTCAAGGCAACAATAGTAACATCGGAAACCATATATGCAATTCAATACAATACATTACGTCTGTCAAAACCTACTTGAACCGAAGTACAGATTTACTGTCTATTATTTTCATTGCTCAATGTGTATTTTCTCTATGCAAATTAGAGATGTTTAAATTTGGTTAGATAGAAATAAGCATAATTTGGTTGAATCAGCAATATGGTTTAGTATATCATACTAAAACAATAGTATAATCAGGTTGCTGTTGTCTTTGGTTTCTTACAATGAAAAAGGTAACATGTCTTAGATGTATGAGACATTCTTATATGTGTGAATGTATTTAAGTAGATAAAAATAAGTTAATTGATTAATTCATTTTTATGTATTGCAATAGAAGTGTTAAATTGTAATTGATTGACTTTGCTTGAATTAGTCTGATTTGATCGTAAACACTAAATAGCTTATAGTTTAATCAAACCATTTAACCAGGTGTTGTGTGTTGTTTATTTCTTTTATATTTTAGAATAAATCCCAAATATGTATCTATGTAAATATTTTCTCCTGCTGATAATGATAAAAAGATGTATTGAAATGTAGCAATTATGCATGTTATGACATTTAGCGCGATGTTGTTCAGACCGCTTTAAAACAAGCATTACTCCAGCTTAAAATACCGGTGTATTATTAAGTTTTTTTCTTTTTAACCTCTGATAACTTCTTATAAAATCTTGTTTTTTGTCGTACATTTTAT
>NW_018407494.1:6309-7020 GCF_002113885.1 Mizuhopecten yessoensis
AAGTTCTGAATAGATGCCTGATCACGTTTACGCACCACCGAATAGATGCCTGAACACGTTTACGCACCACCGAATAGATGCCCGATCACGTTTACGCACCACCGAATATATGCCTGATCACGTTTACGCACCACTGATTTGGATGACTGGATGCTTCCTCACTTAACTGCATATATTATATATAATATATATCTTCACATCTTTATTAACATTGTGGATTAATCTTTCAGAGAGTCCTTCCGTTATTAACAGTTAACAGTTCATTGATAGTTAATAGTCTTTATTGTAATTAAATGTGCTTTTGTTTAAGATATAAATGTCATATATTTACATAACCCTTTTCATATTAGTAGCTATTCTCTCTGTTCCATTTTTGCTGGAATGAAGTTATCATTTCCTCATTTTATAGTGTTTAGTTTGATGATATAATATAGATATCAGAGATGTTGTTAAGCATGCCCTCGCAACACAAATGTGTCATAAACTCAAACTTTCACACACATCGGTACATCAACAACCACGCCGCGATCGGCTGTCAAGGCAACAATAGTAACATCG
The DNA here is from genome assembly GCF_002113885.1 of Mizuhopecten yessoensis. Lineage (NCBI taxonomy): Eukaryota > Metazoa > Mollusca > Bivalvia > Pectinida > Pectinidae > Mizuhopecten > Mizuhopecten yessoensis. The sequence goes on from NW_018407494.1 coordinate 6,868, forward strand.
GAAACCATATATGTCATTCAATACAATACATTACGTCTGTCAAAACCTACTTGAACCGAAGTACAGATTTACTGTCTATTATTTTCATTGCTCAATGTGTATTTTCTTTATGCAAATTAGAGATGTTTAAATTTGGTTAGATAGAAATAAGCA
>NW_018407495.1:0-504 GCF_002113885.1 Mizuhopecten yessoensis
CAAGGGGGCCCTGTCTAAGGTGGGTGTTCTTATATACCAAACACGCCTATAAGGGGGCCCTCCAAGGTGGGTTTTCTTATATACCAAACAGGTCTACAAGGGGGCCCTGTCAAAGGGGGGTGTTCTTATATACCAAACAGGTCTACAAGGGGGCCCTGTCCAAGGGGGGTTTTCTTATATACCAAACAAGTGTACAAGGGGGCCCTGTCTAAGGTGGGTGTTCTTATATACCAAACACGCCTATAAGGGGGCCCTCTCAGGGGGGTTTTCTTATATACCAAACAGGTCTACAAGGGGGCCCTGTCCAAGGTGGGTGTTCTTATATACCAAACAGGTCTACAAGTGTCTAAGGTGTGTGTTTTTATATACCAAACAGGTCTACAAGGGGGCCCTGTCAAAGGTGGGTGTTCTTATATACCAAATAGGTCTACAAGGGGGCCCTGTCTAAGGTGTGTGTTTTTATATACCAAACAGGTCTACAAGGGGGCCCTGTCCAAGGTGGGT
>NW_018407495.1:4072-13787 GCF_002113885.1 Mizuhopecten yessoensis
GGGAATACACTTGGGCGCTGTCTAAGGTTGGTATACTTATATACCAAACAGGTCTACAACGGGGCGCTGTCTAAAGTTGGTATACTTATATACCAAGCGGGTCTACAACGGGAGGGAGTGGTAACAAAGTGATGAATTTATTGTCATATTACTTTTGCAGTGGGGGATGTTGCTGTCAAATATTGGTACATTTATACACAAAGACACAATGTCCTAATATGGCGTTCACAATGACTAGTATATTATTCTTAGAGGTAACTATGTGACTAGTTTGATATCACAAGCATTATCAGCCAGATACCTTGATATGTACCTGCTAACATATATTTTGCCCGTGTGATACACGTGTTGTTTGCGTTGTGATATCACTGCCTGGGCTGATAAACAGTTGTTACACCAACCTTGGCCGATAACTAGTTACCAGCCTGGGTTGATCATGACGGATTTCAGTTTTATGTTAAGACGCTTCGGTGTCCGGCACAGACAATAGCAAAAACAAATACATTTGTTAAATAAATATATTTTTGTTTTGTTTTTCAAAATGTATAATAAAAAGATTATGATATGACTATTTTGATATCAAACCCTTTATCAGTCCTTGACGTTATATCATACCTCTGGCATGCGGCGCTCGGGCTGATATCAAGGTATCAGGCTGCTAAAAGATGTGATATCAAAATACTCTAAATACACAGACTGTCGACCAATAGGCTCTCACAAAGATGTGTATGTTATGATTGTCCGTCAGTGTCTCCCATAGGTTACTCTCAGAGCTATACACATAGTCTACAGTGAAATGCTCTTGTATATGGACAACGATGTCTAGAAGGAGGACTCATCTAAGCTAAATCCACTTGAGGTTTCATAAATCTCTCTAAAAAGGTCAACCCCAACAAAATATAACCCATCCACCTTATAACGTACTTTATATATTACAACCTTTTGGATATTTGATATATATATATACTCTAGCCTGTTCTGTTTTGTAAAGTTCTCCTTAATTAGAAACGGCGTACTCCGTGAGTAGTTTGAGTGCGTGCTAACTTCCAGTGAGTCAAGTATTGTGCCATACTTAGCACGAAAACCGTAATACCCAACCTATACCTTATACTGCTCCACTCTAGCTCACTGACTGTCTCACATGACGTGTTTGTTCGGTAGGTGGACACGTTCAAGGTCAACGACATCGTGCGTGTCCTTGGAGACAAGAAAAGGGTTGAGCTGATGCAAAAGAACCATGGAGGCTGGGATGAAGAGATGGATAAGGTACCGCAGATATTTTGTATATAGACTATCTACATTTACATAAGAACTTTATTAATTGTATATAAGGATACAACACATGTATTCGCTGTACCTATATATAAGGACTGATAAAGGGTTTGATATCTGAAGAATCTCCTAGAAGAGATGAAAGTACTAAAGACTCGTTGTTGAGAATGTTTCTTTTTATAATATTTCTTCGTCCGTAAGGACAATTTTTCTGATTTATAATATATATATATATGTATACCTCCGTCATCTCCGTGATGATGTCAAGGCACTGTAACAAACAGTATTACTACCAGTTTTAATATTTGCCATGTTCATTTTGTTATACAAGGCCAGAAGCGGGCGTTGATCTCTCACGAAATTCGGTGTTTCGTTAAATGCCTAATACCTACTAATTGGATATTACTCACCAAATTATTACTTGATCCTTCTAAACGCGATCAATTGACCATTTCAATCATCCTTGTCAATCCGAAAAACAATTCAGATTCATTTCCGTAAAAGTTATTTAATTTTTCTTTGCTAACACTTCCTTAACGACGAACTTCATAGCAACATTACCTTTATGCTTAAAAGACAATCACCTCAAAATAACTGTGTGTGTTAAAGACTATTGAATTGTATCTACGTCCTTTGTAACCTATCACTAACTCTTATCTACGTCCTTTGTAACCTATCTCTGACCCTTGTCTACGTCCTTTGTAACCTATCTCTGACCCTTGTCTACGTCCTTTGTAACCTATCCCTGACCCTTGTCTACGTCCTTTGTAACCTATCTCTGACCCTTGTCTACGTCCTTTGTAACCTATCTCTGACCCTTGTCTACGTCCTTTGTAACCTATCTCTGACCCTTGTCTACGTCCTTTGTAACCTATCTCTGACCCTTGTCTACGTCCTTTGTAACCTATCTCTGACCCTTGTCTACGTCCTTTGTAACCTATCTCTGACCCTTGTCTACGTCCTTTGTAACCTATCTCTGACCCTTGTCTACGTCCTTTGTAACCTATCTCTGACCCTTGTCTACGTCCTTTGTAACCTATCTCTGACCCTTGTCTACGTCCTTTGTAACCTATCTCTGACCCTTGTCTACGTCCTTTGTAACCTATCTCTGACCCTTGTCTACGTCCTTTGTAACCTATCTCTGACCCTTGTCTACGTCCTTTGTAACCTATCTCTGACCCTTGTCTACGTCCTTTGTAACCTATCTCTGACCCTTGTCTACGTCCTTTGTAACCTATCTCTGACCCTTGTCTACGTCCTTTATATACTATCTCTGGCCCTTGTCTACGTCCCTTGTAACCTATCCCTGACCCTTGTCTACGTCCTTTGTAACCTATCTCTGACCCTTGTCTACGTCCTTTATAACCTATCTCTGACCCTTGTCTACGTCCTTTGTAACCTATCTCTGACCCTTGTCTACGTCCTTTGTAACCTATCTCTGACCCTTGTCTACGTCCTTTGTAACCTATCTCTGACCCTTGTCTACGTCCTTTGTAACCTATCTCTGACCCTTGTCTACGTCCTTTGTAACCTATCTCTGACCCTTGTCTACGTCCTTTGTAACCTATCTCTGACCCTTGTCTACGTCCTTTGTAACCTATCTCTGACCCTTGTCTACGTCCTTTGTAACCTATCTCTGACCCTTGTCTACGTCCTTTGTAACCTATCTCTGACCCTTGTCTACGTCCTTTGTAACCTATCTCTGACCCTTGTCTACGTCCTTTGTAACCTATCTCTGACCCTTGTCTACGTCCTTTGTAACCTATCTCTGACCCTTGTCTACGTCCTTTGTAACCTATCTCTGACCCTTGTCTACGTCCTTTGTAACCTATCTCTGACCCTTGTCTACGTCCTTTGTAACCTATCTCTGACCCTTGTCTACGTCCTTTGTAACCTATCTCTGACCCTTGTCTACGTCCTTTGTAACCTATCTCTGACCCTTGTCTACGTCCTTTGTAACCTATCTCTGACCCTTGTCTACGTCCTTTGTAACCTATCTCTGACCCTTGTCTACGTCCTTTGTAACCTATCTCTGACCCTTGTCTACGTCCTTTGTAACCTATCTCTGACCCTTGTCTACGTCCTTTGTAACCTATCTCTGACCCTTGTCTACGTCCTTTGTAACCTATCTCTGACCCTTGTCTACGTCCTTTGTAATCTATACTGACCCTTGTCTACGTCCTTTGTAACCTATCCCTGACCCTTGTCTACGTCCTTTATAACCTATCTCTGACCCTTGTCTACGTCCTTTATATATACTATCTATGACCCTTGTCTACGTCCTTTGTAACCTATCCCTGACCCTTGTCTACGTCCTTTATAACCTATCCCTGTCTGTCACTAGGCGATCAATAAGGTGGGTCGAGTCGTCAAGATCGACTCAGACGGGGATGCTGCAGTTGCGTTCGGACAACAGACCTGGGTATTTAACCCTGCTTGTCTCCGTCCAGCACCAGGAGTCAACACCGACACCCTAGAGGTTCAGGAGGATTTCAGCACCTCCCGGTCATCAGGTACGTAGTCGCATCCGGGACAGGGGTATCATATACCTATTCAAGTCTGGAAGAGGAGATACCAGGTACGTAGTCACATCCGGGACAGGGGTATCATATACCTATTCAAGTATGGAAGAGTAGATACCAGGTACGTTGTCACAGCCGGAATAGGGGATAGCATTAAAAGAAATAACAAGAAAATACACCGCGATTCGAACTCAAAATCGATGAAACTAGAGCAAAATATGAACAAAGGAAATATTACGTAGAGACCATTGAAAGTGTAAACTAGTGACTAGTACAATATGTACTATTTAGGGGATAGTACGTTGTTTTGAGTGACTATACTGGCGATTAGAACATGAAGTTTGGGTTTGAACTCGAGACCGATAGGTCGAGAGTTTAAACCAAATTTCATGTTCTAATCGCCAGTATAGACACGAAAAACAACGTACTATCCCCATTATAACACACCTTAACAAATATACTACGCTAATATGTTTAGAAACATTGTATTTCCTTGTACAAAAGTACGTAGTAAAATACTTTGTGACCTGAACTGGCGACGTGTCAATCTGCAGCGGACTGACCAATCGGAAAGAAGCTTTCAAAAGTCGGTCATTTGGCCCCGCCTATACTGGCGAGCGCTCGATTTGTATGTTGACGAGGCGGAATATTTGCATTGTTCGTGAACGTCCTGTTACCGAAGTTTATACGACACATTTGGATTGATATTGACGAAGTTCTTTCATTTCCATGTCAGTATGCATACCAATATGTGCTTATCGATAAAATCGGCGATTATTTATATAGATTTGTGAAGGGTTTTGTGTAAATACATAGGCCTACGACACATGTGAAATGTTTCATTTGATTTGGGATCTAAATATATGCCTTCACACGGATGGAACGAACGTTTCAGTAATAAATGGAGGTAAGACCAAGTAATGAGTACTTTTTAATTCATTCAACAAATACATTTCATCGGTCGTTTCTGTTCTGTTGCCTGCTAGCCTTATCAGCGGGATTTCGCTAAGAGGCGAGCTTGACGCCATATTGTTTTGGTTTGAAACGGGGCGATGGGAGGAGCTTAACACGATTGATCATGATTATGATGCGATAGGCAGATTAGAACATGGTCCGTATCCAATCAAAACACGCGTTGCAAACGAATCGTGTTAGAATACACCATCATCAGATGAATGACCAAGGAAGCGTATGTACAAAATATGTATAAGTCGCGAGAGTCTATGAGCCCTCTCATGTTCTCTCTGCCCAATACATTGGGGTTAACCCAGTCAATGACATGATTTTTCTGTGTGGAATGGCCTGTGATTGTTTGGAGTTATCTCAGTCAATGACATGATTTATCTGTGTGGAATGGCCTGTGATTGTTTGGAGTTATCCCAGTCAATGACATGACTTTTCTGTGTGGCATGGCCTGTGATTGATTGGAGCTATCCCAGTCGATCACATGATTATTTGGAGTAATCCCAGTCAATCACATGGTTTTTCTATCCCAGTCAATGACATGACTTTTCTGTGTGGCATGGCCTGTGATTGATTGGAGCTATCCCAGTCAATCACATGACTTTTCTGTGTGGCATGGCCTGTGATTGTTTGGAGTTATCTCAGTCAATCACAGGATTTTTCTGTGTGGAATGGCCTGTGATTGTTTGGGATTATCCCAGTCAATCACATGATTTTTCTATCCCAGTCAATCACAAGACTTTTCTGTGTGGAATGGCCTGTGATTGTTTGGAGTTATCCCAGTCAATCAAATTATTTTCTGTGTGGCATGGCCTGTGATTGCCGATTTATTGACCTGGGACTTCGACTGCTTCCTTTTTTATCATGATGATTTTTTTTCACTCTTGAGTTTCTTTATCTTTCCGGTGTTCACCAAAGCAGACCACAAATCGCCTTCCAGTCTTTCCATCTTCATCTCCATATATTGGATATACAATGCGTCTCGCATGTGTGTTAAAGCGTAGCCGAACCGAGTCGTTTCGGTACATATAAAACAACTAATTGTACATTCACTTACAGCGTAGCCGAATCGACATCAATTTGCGTGGACAACTCGTAAATAATTTACACCTTTGTGTACATACGCTTCACTGGTCACTTGTCTAATGAAGGTGACAGAGTACATACCGTACTAGTCATCGAAACGTCGGGAATGCATGCTACATGAATCTTTTCACAATCCATATTTACCAACCTAAAGAAAATGATTAGGAAAATATAGGAGAATAAGACCAGTTGTTCCAGAAGGGCAAGAGTAATAAAACGTAATAACACAGCACACTAATAAACGTAATTGGAAACATCGACCTTCATATCACACAAAAATAGCGTATTTCCACATGGGATCATAATGGCGTCCATGGTCTTAAGCAACTTACATCTTTGGAATCTCGGTGTGGGAAGTTTGTCTGGACATCTAACACGGAAATTGTGATATTCGGAGCACGCTCTTGCATATCGAATCGACTGCGACACTAAACGTCCTATGTTCGTAAACTGGGAGGTTGCTATCAAGGAAGGGAAAGTTCACAATGTTAAATCGACAAAGCTCCACTCATCGTACAGCTTAGTTGTAGGCCGTCCCTGTCAATTATTCATATAGATCGAGACTAGCGGCTGTGGTAGAAGAGCATGTAGTGCCATTGGTTTCGAGCTCGGAAGGGTTTGTCCAATTTCCTCGCGTATTAAGATAGATTGTAATACATAAGCTTGATAAGCTAGTATTTCGAACAATTAGAACAAGCCAAGTTCGATTATTTTCAAGCAGATAATGTAACCACTGTCCCACCACAATGGTTTCTTCGTGTCTTTAGGCACGGCTGCCGATGATATGTCAGATGGATTGACCCGTATGATCGCACATCTTTTGGTACTGGACGCTTTGGCAGGCAGAGCTGTCGGACCGGAACAGATCGTCACAGCAGCTGCTAAAGGCAATGTGTCGGTTGTCAAAAGCCTGCTCGAAAAGAACAAAGATCTGGTGAGAAGAAAGTCAATATATCTTAAGTAAAGTAACTGGACTTATTTTGTTTTCTAAATAAAAATGTGAATAATGTGACATGCTGATAAATACTGTTTTAACCGAAGTTTCTCTTCGTTTTAAATATAACGTTCATATATATATATACATATGTCTCGCCAATCTGAGATTTATACTTCATTAAGGATCTACTCCTCTGAGAAGTTGAACATTTTTGAAAAAAGGTTATTTTCTTATACCTATTTTTGGTAAAAGGAGTGAATAGCATAGTAGAAAATGTAAAAATAGAATTATGTGTCGATGTGTTCGTTTTGTTTGTTTTAATCGTATGCAGAACAAATTCATATTCATACAATATCTTCCAATTGTTTTATCAGGCATGTATGAACGTTTGATGAGAATAGTATTTTCTTCTAAATTATAGAAGTAAAATTTCTAAAACTTACTCTTTTATCTCAGAAAAGCTATTTAGATTATCCTTACCCCTCATTTTTTAATGGAAAAGTCCTATTTTTTCACTTTTCATTTGCAGATATCATGCTCGATATAATAATTCTGCTATTAAATGTTTTTTTTTTTTTTAATATTCAATGGATCACAAGAAAATGTGTTTCTCTTCCTTAATCAGCACCAAAAGCGGGGTTCCATGTGCTTCTTTTTTGTCCCATTATTATTTGTGTTGTGCTTTACCTTTTGCGGGATTAAAATTAAAAATACCGTGATTTACACTAAATTAGTAAAAGAAAAATATCGATAATGTATAAATTTTCACCTCATTGCATCTTTTTATTATTATCTCGAACATTATAGAGTTAAATAGCAAAAATCCATTTGCTACAATTAAAAATAGCGATACAATGACAGTTTTGGTGGTTAATCTAGCGTCAAAAAAGGGTGAATTTCAGCATTTCGCGAATTGCTAGAACTACACATTTTCAAAATGTCGGCTGAATTTGGTCATATTTTCTAAAATTAATTTTTAAAAGGTCCACAAACAGGCATCTCCTTTTTTGACGATTTTCCAGGCGCGTCTTTGTTTTTCAAATTAATCATAATTTGTTAAATTTTATAAAATCCGTTAAACAGGATCAAAACGAGGTTTGAACATGATTTAAACCTTAGAAGATTATTTACTCAATCTGTGACGATTATAGTTCATCAACATGTAACATTGATATTTGTTTTATTTGTGTCGTTTCTCTACAACATGTAACGATACTCTTTGTTCTGTAGGCTAACTGCACCTTTAAGAACCTGACGCCTCTGATGATAGCCGCGCATGAAGGTCACGAGGAGGTGGTCAAACTTCTGGTGAACAATGGCGCCAAAATTAATGCCGAAAACGCTGAGAAAAGCACGGCACTACTGACCGCCATAGCCGGGTAATAAGACGCTGTCAGACTGTTTGGTAGCCCGTACGGTTTATTCTTTTAAAAATAAAACCAGACTCGGTATGTCAGATAATCATGACAGAGAGGGACCGAGTAAACAGTAGTGTGATACTCCATGAATGTGATGACATATTAGCGCTGTCAAGTTGCTTTTCAGTTACTTTTGTCGACAGGTTTTGAGAAAATGTAGAAATTAAGAAATCTCAGATGATAGCGAAATACTGTTAAATACAATCATATGCTTATCATTAATTTGATACATACGTTTGCGGGAGATTGAGTTTCTAAGTATAATTCTTGCATGTTTTCATTTTTGTCAATGCACAGTTTTGATCATGCGTCATTTTGTAGCTGATCAGACACTGCCCCCACCACCCCCAACCCCACCCCCACCCCAACCACATTGATGCTGGTGTGTGATTTCTGACTGATACTCTGCCCTTTGTCCGTGATAGGAAAGAGGAGACTATTGCCACCTATCTAGTACAGAAAGGTGCCAATGTGAATGCGGCAAACAGACACGGCCGCTCGACAGCCCACACTGCCGCGTACGAGGGCATGAACAACATTCTCAAAGTGGTGCTGGAAAAGGGCTGCAATCCAAACGTTCAGGTAGGCAGGGATAAAATGGGCGAAACACTCTTGTAGTCGGGGCTAAAACACTCGGGCAGTCTAGAGCTAAAACATTCGGTATAGTCAGGGCTAAAACGTTCGGGTAGTCAGGGCAAAAACGCTCGGGTAGTCTGGGCTTAAAAACTCGGGTAGTAAGGGCAAAAACACTCGGGAAGTTGGGGCTAAAACATTCGGGTAGTCGGGGCAAAAATGCTCGGGTAGTCAGGGCTAAAACACTCGGGGTCAATGCTAAACCACTCGGGTAGTCGGGGCAAAAACACCCGGGTAGTCGGGCTAAAACATTCGGATAGTCAGGGCAAAAACGCTCGGGTAGTCTGGGCTAAAACACCTGGGTAGTTGGGGCTTAAACATTCGGGTAGTCAGGGCAAAAACACTCTGGTAGTCAGGGCTAAAACACTTGGGTAGTCAGTTCAAACCACTCGGGTAGTCTGTGTAGTGTCCGGTGGTTTCGGGAACAACAGTACACTGACATCATTATTAGACTGGCAGACAGGCACATGTTTATTCCATCATGGCAGTAGCTTACAGACATATAAGCATGCGCAGTAGGCATAAAAATAGTTTTAATAATTACCGCAAATTACATTCTGTAAACCACTCAGGTAGTCGGGGCAAAAACACTCGGTAGTCGGGGCTAAATCATTTGGGTAGTCAGGGCAAAAACACTCGGGTGGTTAGAGCAAAACACTTTGGTAGTCTGGTAGTCAGGGCAAAAACACTCGGGTAGTCACGGCTAGAACGCTCAGCTTGGGGGTACTAATGAGGTGTTCACTGTCATAACACTTATCTGGGCAGAAGGGCTGAAATGGGCTGACAGCAACACTGAGGTGGGCAGGTTAAAGCACTGAGGTGGGCAGGCTACAACACTAAAGTGGGCTGGCTACAACACTGAGGTAGACAGGCTATAACACTGA